>NW_008331125.1:114713-158535 GCF_000622305.1 Nannospalax galili | reverse complement strand
AGCCCCAGCTGTCCTGGAACTCACTATGTAGACCAGGCTGGGCTTGAACTCACAGAGATCCACCTGCCTCTGCCTCCCGAGTGCTGGGATTAAAGGCGTGCGCCACCACGTCCGGCTAAGAACATTTATTTTAAGATAAGATGCTTTGATTAAACCGTCATAATTAGAATCAATTCTATTCTTCTAGCAGTCTGAATTCTAAAAGGCTGTGAATTGGGTTTTCCACATAATTTTGCAGTCTATAACTAATTATGATGACAGAACACACAAAGTATTTTTTAGGCTTGGACCAAGCCTAAAGGTTAAGGAGTGAGGTTGGGAAGAACTCACACAAATACCTGATGGACAAAGTGGTCCACCTGTAATTCAGAAGGCAGAGATGGGAGAGTCCCAGAGTCAGCTGAATAGCAAGACTAGGTATATCTGCGAGCTCTGGGCTTGGTCGAAAGACCCTGTCTCTATGACTAAGGTGGAAGAGTGATAGAGGATGATTTCTAACATTAACCTAGAGCCTCTACAAATACAAGCACACCTGTGTGTTCACAGAGGCAAGAAAATGTGCATACACACATACACATACCCACCCCTCACACATGAAAACTAGAAAAAGAAACAAAAAAGCAAGGTACATTAAAATAAGTCTTGAAATATATGATTCCAACACAGTTTTCTTTAAATCATATTTGGTTCGGCTTATATACTATATCCTCTGTTTTATAAACATGTTGATTTTCAGTACTGAGGAACATTTTTAGTAGCATGGCATTTGTAAAGACTGCCTTATTTATATTCATCTTTATTAAATAAATTTGAGCAAGTAGAGGTCCTCTACATTTGTTACTTCTGTATCATTATACAGTACTGAGCATCTTCATCACCTCCACTTACTGAAAAATTAAATGAGGAAAAATTAAATTAATATATCATATAATTGATAGAATAGGCACTGTTTTAATTTTTCTGCTTCTATTAGCTTTTACCTTTTAAAACCTGCATGGGATGAATAGATAAATTTTTACAAAGTAAGAAATGGAAACAATCATGAGAAGAAATACTTAAATACTTTGAAAGCTCATATAAGTGAAATAATTTTCTTTATTCCTGAAGGTCAAGAGAGACAAAAGCATGGCATATAACTCCAAGACTGTCAGCAATGTTTCCCTATGTTTGGTTGTGGCAATCAAACCCAAAAGGTGCCACCATGACCTCTGTGCTCTGCTCACATTCTTTTTTGAGTATGGATAAGACCTGCAACTTGCTTCCAATACATAAAATGCAGCAAAGATGGGCTGAAGAGATGGCTCGGTGGTTAAGAACACTGACTGTTCTTGCAGAGGACCCGTGTTGGATAACCAGCACCCACATGGCAGCTAACAACTGTCCATAACTCTAGTTCCATGGGATCCGACAGCCTCATCTGTCCTCCATGGGCATTGCATGACACAGTTGGACTTACCTACATGCAGGCAATACACTCATACACATAAAATAATAAATAAAATATTTTTTGAAAATGCAGCAAAGACTTTGGAATCCAAATTATTACATATATACCAATACAAGATTGTGTTCCATATCACTGTAGCACTTTTCTGCTCTAGACTTTTCCTTGTTGACATGAAGAAAACATCAACTATGGAAATCTAAGGAAAGGAGCTGCAGGTTGCCTATGGCAGACAACCAGTGCCAAACTAAAGTCACCCACAATCACAAAGAACTGAATGCTATGAAGAACCAAAGGAATGGGGGTATGGATTGTTCTCCAATCAAGATTCAGGTAAGAATACAAACTAGCTGAGGTAAAACAGATGATCCATCCATTAATGCTCCCAACCCACAAAAGCTGTAGAGTAATAAATGTGTGTATTTATAAGCCAGTATATTTGTAGTGCATATTGTTGTGAAAATAGCCAGATATCTCTTTTTTGCACTTATATAACTCCAGTTTCTCTCACTCTCTAATCATAAAATCATTATGCCTAATCTTTTCTTCCTTTGCTAGACAGCTTAAATGTCTAAATATAGGATTTCATTTCCATTCCTTTGGTCATTCCCACTTCTCGAATCCATTCGATTTCTCTTTAAATTAAAGCACTGGAAGATGAATTAGACATGACTGGGCACTAAACAATAATGCTGCTCCTCACCACTACTGTCAACACCATTCTAAGTGTCAGAATTGTCAAACTTTTAGCTTTTTTAATTGATGGTTTGCTTGGAAGTCAGGCTATGGAAATATAAATTCTTTGAATATGAATAAGGTCTACATCTTCTGGATGTGAGGGTGATCTGGCTATGCTATTTGTCACCACATTGATTGCCAGAGTTGATTCCACTGATCTGGCTGGCTAGGCAGGTGTCTCCTTCCTCCCTTACTGATCAATGTGCCTCATGCCCGAAGCTGTGCAGTTGATGGAAGAGGAACACTTTCCCAATAGAGGAGGACCAGTCTTTGGTCAAGGGTATACAAGTAGCTACATGCCCCTACTAGAACCTCCGAACAAAACTTTCAAGGTCTACATCTTTTTATTTATAAATGCCCAACAAAAGCATTATATGCCATGTATAGTTATATATTTAATGTTATGTATATGTAAAGAATAGAGATACCCTCTATCTCATTTACTTAAATTAATCCAAGCTGGGCGTGGTAGCGCATGCCTTTAATCCCAGCACTTGGGAGGCAGAGGCAGGCGGATCCCTGTGAGTTCAAGGCCAGCCTGGTCTACACAGTGAGTTCCAGGACAGCTGGAGCTACAGTGAGACACTGTCTCAAAAAGACCAAAAAAAAAAAAATTAATCCAGCATAATTAACTCATTAGAGAGCTTTGTCTACGTTCTATACATTTTTAAAATCACTGCCTAACGCTAAGCACAATGAACTGCAACTAATTCTATTTCTAGTCTAAGATGGAATACAAGATTGGCTCCTTTTGTTTCAAAGTAAAGATCAGTAATTCTTCAAATGATGCTTGTTGTTCTTTGCCCAATTTAATTTTTGACATACTGTAGAACATAAAGAAATCTTAGCACCATAAACACATATAACACAGTGATGTTTCTCTCTAAAGTCACTCTTACTGCTATCTAAACAAGATTTCCACCTTTTGATCACTACCCAAATATCTGAATATGTATATTCTTTCACAATTATTTCATTGACTTGCCATATTTTTGTTCATTCTACTTAGTTTGTTATTCTACTTAGTTGTTAATTATGCCTTTGTCTTTCTACTTTCCTGTATAGCTCATTGCCCCATTTCTGCCTAGAACACAAGCTCCATGAGAGCAAGGGCCTTTAGTGTTTATAACTGCTGCATTCCTAGCACCTAAAAAAGCTTTGCATATAGTGCTAAATGAATATTTATTGAATAAAGAAATGAGTAGATAATGGGGGTGTAGAGACAAATATTATCTATATCAATGGGCTGAAAGCACATCTCTAGGTATAAGAATAGAAGTGATTTATATTTTTCATAATTTTTCCTTTTTTCATGGATTCTCTATAATTTTTAAATTAGATAGAAATTACTTCCATAAAAGTGTTTTAAATTCATATTTTGGGGGTTGGAGAGATGGCTCAACAGTTCAGATCACTGGCTTCTCATGCAGAGGACCTGAATTCAATTTACGGTACCCACATGGTAGCTGACAACCATCTGTACTCGTTTCAGGGGAATCCAACACCCTCTTCTGACCTCTACAGGCATTGCATGACATGGGCACACTTACATATATGCAGGCAATGTACTCATACACATAAAATAAAAATGATAAATAAAATATTTTTGATTCATATTTTGAATGTAAGTACAATGGAAAATTTAGAACTGAGTATGGAATAAATGTATTTAGTTTCAAAGGGTTTTTTTTTAGAAATATTTTATTTATTGTTTTTATTTTATGTGTATGCGTGTATTGCCTACATGTAGGTAAGTGCACCCATGTCATGCAATGCCCATGGAGGGCAGAAGAGCTGTCAGATCCCCTGGAATTAGAGTTACAGACAGTTGTTAGCTGCCCTGTGGGTGCTGGGATTCAAACACGGGTCTTCTGCAAGAACAGCCAGTGTTCTTAACTGCTGAGCCATCTCTCCAGCCCACAAAGGGTTTTTATATCCTGTATTTTGACATAAATGTGAGCTTCTCACATCAGGCTAACTGGCAATGTATATCTATAAACTTACATCTCTCACTTGACAGACACTGTTGAAACAGTACCACCGTTAAGTTCTTGGCCAAAAATGTCCCAAACTTAAAAGTGTGTTTACTCAGTAACATCTAGTGACATTTTTAGGAACACAGGGCGCTACTGTAATAATCCCATCCATTGGAAGCCAGTAAAGTGTTTGAAAATGTGATACAGCACTATTTAGGAGACAAATTTGACTTAAAACAGAAAGATTAAATCTGGAGACAGGAAACCTTGTTAAAACATCAGTACAACAGTTTAGGTAAAGAGATAGCTTACCAGAGACTGAACTAACTGGACTGGTGTTAGGGAAGTTTAGGAAATGGTCTCAGTAGAGAGATGGTGAAAAAAGGAAATCTCATTCATTTCTCACAACTCCCATCGACCACCACAAACTTCATCTCTGTATCTCTAACCCACATTCCCATATACAAAAATATTACCCTTTAATTTGTAGACTATGACAGTCTCTTGGTTCAGGACCTTTATCAATACTGTTTCCTAGCTGCACATGGTGACACACACCTGTAGTCCCAGCACTTGGGAGGCAGAGGCAGGCCAATCTGTGAGTTCCAGGCCAGCTGGGGCTACAGGGAGACCCTGTTTCAAAAAGACCAAAAATAAAATAAAAATAAAAATAAAAAATTACTGTTTCCTCCATGTGGAACAGTTTATTAGCTGCCACTTTTGCAGATAGTTTCTCTTTTCCCTCAGGCCTCAACTAAGAAGTCACATCTTCCAAGAAACTTTCCTTGATCACTGAAGCCTAGGTTTGTTGTCATTATTATATATTTTCATAGTCCCCTAATTCAGCATTATGCTACCTTTAAATACTATCTGTAGGCTCTTCAAGTTTTATCAAGGGTATGTATTCCTGATACAAGTATGAAACTATCAGGCTAGCCAAATAGTACAGAGTACTATGGTATATATGTGCATGCAAGTTGTAAATAAAGTAAGGCATTCTTTATTTTTCTTCAGAGGAAAAAAATGTCAAATATTACATAGACTAATATTTTAAGGCCTTCTTAAAGAGCTACCAAACTGACTTAAAACTATTAATTTTTAATAATTTTTAAAATGGCTCTGGACATCATAATTATAACCACTCAAATTCCTATAGGTAATTTTACTATTAATAATATTATACTTGCCAGGAAAAAGAGAAATCAGCAATACAAAATGCTTCTCCAAAGCTGTATACTCACCTGAAACCCCACAATGAGAGTGATCATAGAGATGACGCTGTTGGAGGGTAGATTTTTTGTAAATAACATGAGGATGGCCATTTTCATAACTAAAATGCTTAGAATCCTCTGTGGTATTCTTTAAAGGCTCAATAAAATATTCTTCATCTTCTGTAGCAATAATACCATGCTAAAAGAAAGGGGGGGGGAAAGGATTTACTTAGAAGGGTCATTTTAAATTGTGGTGATAGTACCAATAGTACCAATAGTCAAAAATAAATGGATACCTTTCCAAAACAGAGGACAAAATATGTTAATAAAAAAATCAGTCTATTAGCTACACTCAGTAAAACACTGCATGAATTTCTCCCATTCTTTAAGAACAATTAAATGCCTGCATATATCATATATACATTTTATTCAATTTCCTTAACAAATCTGTCTGTGAGATAGCAGACATCTAGGAGAACTCTGAAACTTAATTCCTTTCCAAATTGTGCATAATTTATTTTCTGTGTTTAAGCATAGCTTTGTTATTAAGTTTTGCATAACACAAAAGGGGAGGGGTAAATCACCTTCAAGACCAGTCACTAAACACCATTCCATTGGAATTCTCTACTCCCTCACTCCCTGTTGTCAATTGAATGGAAAGCACTCCCAAATCTAGGGAAGTAGAAGCCAAAAAGGACAGCTCCTGGGTCCCTGAATGACCTTTTATAAGACTACCTGATACTAATATAAAGGAGAAATAAACTTCTTTGTTGATAATCATGGACATTTGAGGTTTCCATTACACCAATTAAACTGTTCTCTAATTAAGATGCATTCCCATTCTGTATAGGAATTAATAGGCTCTGAGGTAAGGAAAAAGAGGTACAGCCCAATAGTATGTGCTATAATTCAACCAAAACTTTGCTATTTTTCACAGTATTCTATCACCTAAATCCGATTTAGTCCACTTGTATTCAGCTTCTCTAGCCCAAATGGAATAAACATCACTCTCCTCTGAGCTAAATTAGAGTTTATTATCAATGTCATTTATTTTTATTTGATGCCACACAGCTTTCTGGCATCTCACATCATGAAGCTTAAGTTCAGTGTAAATTTTCCACTGCATGTTTTATCTCTCCAACTAACTATTTGCTTTCTTCAAGAAAAGGGTTATGACTTACATTTCTTTTTATCAGTTACAGCCCCAGAGAGTTTTTGATAGGTAGTAGGTTCAAATAAATTTGTTGATGAAAGGAAATAAGATGGGAAACGTTATGGGTTTCAAAAATAAGAACTTTCAAAAATAAATAAGAACTTCCACTCTTGCCTAATACTTTTTCCTAATTATGGCATACACAAGGATGACTCTTAATCCAACTACCTTTTAACAGGAGATAAAATAAAAACTCTCTGAACTTATTTCCTGCACTGAGAAAATGAAAGAGTTGGTCTACATTACTGGTTTTAAAACAGCACTCTGGGGAGCCCTAAGGGTTGCATGAAAGTGCCCTCAAGGCATTGCCTCAAACAACAAAGGGAGACTACAAGACTTGGATTCCTGGGCTCAGAATCAGCTGTGCTTTTATTAATTAGTGTATTAAGTTTCCAGATAACATTTCATATGAGAAAAGGGTTTCCTGCTTTAAAAGGGGAGCAGGGGTTGAAACCCTCTGGTCCAGATAATCTCTGAAGTCTCTTTGAATTCTAAACTTCTGTGATTCTATTTAGAGAAGTTCATTCTAGCTACTACATGCTTAGAAAGATAGATAGGACATAACCAGACATGCTCTAACTTACAGAGAAGGGTGGCAGTCACCTACAATCTACGTGAAATGAGTTGAAAAAATAAAAAACAAAAAGGAGCTCTTAGAAACTTCATATTATCTTTACCATTGTTTATATTCCTTTATGGTAACAGTCTCTCTGTTAAACATAAACTCTGATAGGAATAACTTAATATGCCATTAATAAACTCCAATACCTGTGTACAAATTACTAGGCAGTTTAACAACATACTAGAAAACTGACCACAGTTTCCACAAAACATGGACAAGTTTGATTAAGAGTTTTAATTAGAAGAAAGTATAAGAAATGGAATCTTAGGGCATGGCCCAGAACTGCCAACACACTGAAGTCACAGTAGTCTGTGAACAGTACTTTATTGAAAGACTGACAAGAAGCTCCTATTATTGAGGGAAAATGGAGGCAGAAGCCTGGTAAGTAAAGCCCCACCCCCATCAAGAAAACCAGCTAAAGTGTCTCACATCTAGAGCTATGAATCTTCTGGCCTCTGTCTCATTGTTTTCACTATATATATATACATATATATGTATATGTATATATTCATTTAGTCTTAATAGTTCTGTGAGATAAGTACTACAACAAGCTACACTTTGCAAATAAGAAACTGAAATGGAGAAAGTTAAAATGGTAAGCTCATTTCACTGACTTTGGATACTTAACCACTACACTGTAATTATCCTCTAAGGGCTGCTTCTGATTATATTTATTCATTAATCAAATATGCTTTGTGTGCCTATGACAGTATGAAAACTATACTAGGTGGTTGAGATAAAACAGTGAACCAAACATACTTTGGATTCTATCAAAATGCTTACGTTCTAGTGGGAGGGACATAGACTTTTATGTAATTAATTACATAAAAGATATAGTGGGTCATGATAAATGCTAAGATGGTGGGGAGTCAGTATAAAAGGACAGAATAATTAGAAGTAAGAGATTAGGGGCTGGAGAGATGGCTCAGCAGTTAAGAGCACTGACTGCTCTTACACAGGACCTGGATTTGGTTTCCAACACCTAAATGGCAGCTAACAATGGTCTGAACTCCAGTTCTGCAGGCATTTCACAGATAGGTGCACTTGCATGCAGGCAAAACACTCAAAAATAAAGTAATTAAATAAAGAGATTAGAAAAACTAATTAGGATAGTTGGGAATATCCTCTCTAATATAGTGATGTTTGGGCTGGAGAGATAGCTTAGTTAGTAAAATGCTTGCTGAACAAGCATGAGGCCCTGAGTTCAATTTCCAAAAACCATGTAAAAAAGTTGGGTGTGGTATGGCATATTTGCAATTTCAGCCCTGGGGAAGTGGACAGAGGTAGATCACTAGGGATCAGTGACCAACTAGTCTACTTTGCAAACTCCAGGCCAATAACAGACCCCACCTCAAAAGACAAGGTGAATGGCACCTGAGGAACGATACCTAAAGTTGACCTATATACATACATATACACATCCCTGCATACATATGAACACACACATGCATGCACACATAAACTATAGTGATATTTGAACAGAAATGTGCATAAAGTAAATGAGGGGGTTAAAAAAAATGTCCTGAGAAAAAACCAAAGAAACCAAAAGCAAAAGAAATGAGGTAGGAACATCCTTGCAGTATCTGAGAAACAGCAAGGAGCTGCAGTGACTGGCTGCAGGGAGAGAAGGGAAAAATGATTCTAAAATAGGAAAGAGGAGGACCTGGGTAAGTGGAAGTCCCAGAAACTTGTATGTGACTGACAAGAGAACTCCTCCCACTTCCTTCAGCATCCCTACTCCTACTTACACTATTTGTGTCAGGATCATGATGACTAACTAATCTCATACCCCCTCCTCCCAGTTTCTAAAGAAGCCAAGCTCTATCCCCTGAATTCCATTTCCCATAGAGTTGTGTACCTCGTGCACACTGGCTCCATCTCCTACCTTTCTCTCATCATCTTAAACATGCAATTGCCTGTCAAACTCAAGCCAATCACACTTTGCTATAAATTCAGTCTCATCTGTGAATATTCTAACAAGAACCCAAAACACCCTAAATGACTTCTTTGTTATTCTCTGGAAATGTGGACCCATTTTCTTTTACATGCATTCTGTTGGCTCTGTATGCAGGTTTCTTGTGATTGACTGCTATTTAAAAAAAAAAATCTTTTTCTCTCCATAAAACAAAACAAAACACCAGCTTCAAACCTCATGCCATAATCAGCTCCCTTATGTGACTTCAAATCATTACATAAAGACTTTAATCTTCTGGATCACTGTCACTTTAAGCAACCCATTTCTGGAATTATCATTAATTTTAAAATTTTATAACACAGTTCTTAATATGTGTTATGTGTGTGCACCTGTACCCAAACTCTTTTGCATTATACTTTGGAAACGTAGAAGAGAACATTAAGAGACTCTGCTCAGAAAAATATTTTACACAGAGACCAAAATACAGGATTATTAATGAAACCTACTATAGTGAAATAGTTATCAAAATATTTTTAAATACATTAAATATGCTTTTATAACACAGAAAGAATATTTTCAATGGCTCTCTAATATTTTCATAATAGTGATGAATAACAAGTTCAAAAACATAAACTGTAAAATGATACAATATGAGTCTATTTTATTTATATTGGAATAAAGATATAGCTACTGCTACTATTATATTAAGTTATAACCTATATTTTGTAATTGAAGGAAGTCCGTTTCTTAGTTAAAAATTAGCATGTTTGGGGGCTGGAGAGATGGCTCAGCAATTGAGAGCACTGACTGCTCTTACAGAGGACCCAGGTTCAATTCCCAGCACCTATATGGCAGCTACGAACTGTCCTTAACTCCAGTTCCGGGGGAATCCGAAGCTCTCTTCTGACCTCTGTGGTATTGCATGATATGGGTGCATTCACATATATGTAGGCAATATACTCATACACATAAAAATAATATTTTTTTTAAAAAAATAGCATGTTTTTTTAAAGACACATTCTAATTTAGCAGCTTGGTGGCCCTCCATAACGTGGATATTTAGGAAACTCAGTAAGCGACAAATGGTGAAACCTGACCAGCAGAATACCTCTGGACTGCACAGAAGAAACTTCACATCAGAACCATGTGTAGGATTCAGTGAGGTAGAAACCTGGTCAGAGACAGAATCTTACAAGGACAAAGCTTCTAAACAGTGCACTAAACATTGAGAGGAACAGCATAGTAGTGGGTCTAACTATAATTCCCTTGGACTCCTGAAGAACCTAGAAGTGTGACCAGTATCTGTGACTTGACCTGTGAAGGGACCACCCATGAACAGGACCAGATTCTAGCCCACCCTTGTAAAAGGACTGCCCAGAACTGAGAACAACACTAACAATCCAACCCCTAAAGAACTGCCCAGAAGTATGGCTGACACCTGTGATCTGATCTGTGAATGACTGCCATGGATGGAACTAGCATCTATGACCTGATTTCATAAAAGACTGCTCAGGAGTGTGCCAGGTATCAGGAAGGCTGGGAAGGAACTGAGAGAATCTAAGCTACTCCAGCAGTCAAACGAGAATATATTCAGACACTACACACAGAGACAACTCTCTCAACTTCATATTTATTCCTTCTTTATTCATTACCTAACATCAAGCCAGCTCTGTCCTTCTCTTTTCTTATTTTCTTCTCTAGTCTTTCCTATATAATTTTCTTTTGCTGGGCTTTCTCAAAGAATATGGGCTACCTGATTTGTGGGGTCTCTGTGTCCCAGGCTCCTCAGACTTCAGACAATTTTAGGTTATCTGATTGCGTTTTTATGTCTCCCTTTTCATTCCACCTTTAGTCAACTTTGCTCTGCTCTGCATTTTTCTCTACCAACTCAATACTAATCAATAGTCTTACTCTGCTTTTTTCCTTTGCACTCACACCCGCATAAATGATAGTATCATGTACATCAGTGCTTCTTTACTTCCTAAAGTGATTGGAATTTAAGGTCATTGTTTTCATTTACTATTACTGTATGTTTATACTGGGTCTATGCTTTGATAGTGATTATTTTTCCAGGTAGTGCTCTACTTTCAGGGAAGTAACAGGGACTAAGCCTAGTGCCCTGAACACAAATATAGCAGAGAAAAATGACACTTCAGCCCTATTGCACCCTAGTTTCTCTTTAACGTTGCAAACACTCCCATTGAAATAGACTCCCAAATGAATTCCAAGAGAAAACAAATAAGCAGCTGAATGAAATAAGGTAGTCAATATAGGATATGAAAATGGAACTCAACAAAGAGAAACCTTGAAAAAAAACCTAAAATACTCAAAAAGAAAGAATTCAATAAGTCAAATAAAAAGCTGCAAGAGCCTCACCAATAGAATGGATCAAGTAGAGCAAATAAAATCAGGGCTTAAAGACAAGGAAGAGGAATTGCATCATTAAAATAATGACAAAGATAAATTAATAAGAAAGAACAATGGAACACTGAGATCTATGGGGTACTATGAAAAGACCAATGTGTAGGTATGAAGAAGAATTTCATGCTAAAGGCATAGAAAATATTTTTCTTTATTTTCTTTATTATTTTTATTTTATGTATGAGTGTATTACTTGCACATATGTAAGTGCACCCATGTTGTGCCATGCCTGTGGAGGTCAGAAGAGAGCACTGGATCCGTGGAACTGGAGTTAGAATGGCTGTTAATCACCATGTGGGTGCTGGAATTGAACCCAGGTCTTCTGCAAGAGCAGTCAGTGTTCTTAACTGCTGAGCTATCTCTCCAGCCACCTGTATATAATCTTTTAAATGTGTTATTTTATAAATATTGAGAATTTGGGGTTTTTTTTTGTTTTTTGTTTGTTTGTTTTGGTCTTTTAGAAACAGGGTCTCCCTGTAGCCCCAGCTGTCCTGGAACTCACTATGTAGACTAGGCTGGCCTTGAACTCACAGGGATCTGCCTGCCTCTGCCTCCCAAGTACTGGGATTAAAGGTGTGCGCTACCATGCCCAGCAAATATTGAGAATTTTTATAGGTATGTTCATCAGGGAAATTTGCAGATTTTCCCAACCAAGCATTCTCTCTCTCTCTCTCTCTCTCTCTCTCTCTCTCTCTCTCTCATCTGTGTGTGTATGTCCTTATCTTTAAGACACTGAACAAACTGAAGAAAACCCTAAAAGAAGTAAAGACTTTATATGTTCTTGAATTGAAAGAACCAATATTGTGAAAAAGGCAATCTGCAGAATCAATGCAATTTCAATCAAATTACAATGTCATTCTTCATAGAAACAGGAAAAATAATCTTAAAATTCATGTAGTAGCAGAAAAGACCTCAAATCTTAAAGCAATGCTAAGTAAAAAGAATGATGCTGGAGGAAGTACCATCAACTGATGTCAAGTTATACTACAGAGCCACAGTAACAAAAGCAGTATGCTAGGCATAAAAACAAACACACAGATCATTGAACAAGAATAAAGACCTAGGGGGCTGGGAAGATGGTTCAGTAAGTTAAGCATCTGCCACTCAAGCTTGAGGGTCAGAGTTCAGATCTCAGCACTCACATAAATGCCAGGTTGGCATGGTGGCCCACCTGCAATTCCTGATAGAAGAAAACGTAAAGAAAATACTCAGGATACTACCACTTTCTGACAAGTACTTTCTGAATAGGACTCCAGTCACTGAGGAAATAATGTTGGCAATTAGCAAATAAAACTTCATACAGTTAAAAAGCTGCACACCAAAACAGCAAAGGAAACAGTTAATTGAATGAGACCGCTTATAGATTGGGAGAATATCTTTTCAGCTATATATCTAACCAATGATTTACATCTACAATATACAAAGAACAAAAGAAAAGAAAAGAAAAGAAAAGAAAAGAAAAGAAAAGAAAAGAAAAGAAAAATGATAGCTCAGAGGTTAAGGGCACTTGGTGCTCTTCCAGAAGACTTAAATTCAGTCCCCAGCATCCAGGTGGACAACTCACATTCACCTATAACTCCAGCTCCAGGAGAGCTGATGCCCTCTTCTGTACCTTCACACATGTGGCATACACTCACACAGACACACACATACACACACACAGACACACAGACGCACACGCGCGCGCACACACACACACACACACACACACACACACAAATAGAAAAAGAAAACTAACAAGAGGGGCTGAAGAGATGGCTCAGGGGTTAAGAGCACTGATTGCTCTTCCAAAGGACCCAGGTTCAGTTTGCAGCACTCAGGTGACTAATTACCATTCATAACTCAGGTTCCAGGGGATCTGGTGCCCTCTTTGACCTCTGCAAGCATTACACACAGAGCTACACTTACATACATGCAGGCAAAACACTCATGCACATAAGAAAAAAAAATCAAAATTTTTTTCTTAACTAACAGAAAAAGCAAACAATCCAACTAATAATGGGCTGTGAAATGAAAATGCACCCTTAAGAGATGAAGAACAATTTGCTAATAAACATGAAAAAAATCACTACCCATCAGAAACATAGAAATTGCAACTACATTTGGGATTCCCTTCACCCCAGTCAGACTAGCAATCATTAAGAAAACAATTAATGACAAATGTAGAGGATGTGGACAAAGGGAACCCCTTAGACACTGCTGGTGAAAATGTAAACAAGCCCAGACACTATCAAAAGTCAGTGTGGAGGTTTCTCAAAAAACTAACAGATCTACTATGTAACCCAGCTATTCCACTCCTGGACATTTATCCAAAGGACTCCAAGTCAGCATTTCACAGCAATCCTTGCACAGTAATGTTTTTTGTAGTACTACTCACAATAGAATCAAATTAGGTCAATAGAAGAACTGATAAAGGAAATGTGGTGTATACACACAATGGAATATTATTTTAGCCACAAAGAATGAAATTATATCATTTGCAGAAAAATGGACACAATTAGAAATAATCATATTAAGCAACTTATACCAGTCTCAGAAAGGTAAACATTGTATATTTTCTCTCATATGTGGATCCTAGATTTTAGACAGATTTATAAAATCATGTGCGCATATGTGACATGAAAATAGACATGATACTGAAGCAACAACAATAACTAATGTAAAGGGGCAAAGGGAGGATGTAGAGTATGAGGGGATATGCTCAACCTATAATACATACTTGCACGAAAATGTCATGTAGCATAGTACCAAATACAATGAATATATACAATGAAAAATTTAAAATAAAGGAGCCAGGTATAGTGGCACATGTCTTTAATCTCAATACTAAGGAGCCAGAGGCAGGTGGATCTCTTGTGAGTTCAAGACCAGCCTGGTCTACATAGAGAGTTCCATGCCAGCAAGAAAAGATAATGAGACCCTGCCTATAAATAACTAAGTAAAAAATAAAATGGGTAGTGCTATACAGAAAGGGGGTAATGGGAAGGAGGGAACACATAAAAATTAAAATGCAAATGTTCCCATTTCCAATTCCCTAAGTTCCACCTGTAGACATAAGCTAAGAATTAATAACATAAATAATCTCATCAATCCTTCATCCTCCCAATTTCTTAACCTCTTCTTCAAATATCTTGTCCTTCACCTTATCTTAACACTTAAGGTCAGACCCTAGACTTAGCATTTTTGCAGTCTTTGATAATCTTGATTTCAAGCGTTCGATTCAGCCTTTTCAGTAGATATTACTACTCTTGTAATATCTCAACTATGGACTATTGTTGTAGAGACTCAGGTCTGCTGGTAGATGACAGAATGATTGATGGCAAAGAACCAAACTCTCAGGTGGAAAAAGGAGAGTTTAATTGTAAGAGTGGCTCTTTATACCTAATGAGCAGGGTCAGCCAAGGATACAGCGTCAAAACATAAATGAAGCAAAGTTCAAAGTAAAGGGTGTTTTTCATTTCTGTTACTAATCAAACTCTTTCCCAGAGCCCTAGCCCTGAGAAAGGAAAACACAAGCCTATCCCCTATCGCTCTTACTATCCCAAGGCAGTGTTCTGCCCTTGACCGGGAGGCAGTTTTTAAGAGACTGCTGGTCTCTATTTTGTCTTTGATTCACCTTCTGCAGAAATGAGCTCCATCATATGGTAATCTCTTTTCTTTCTTTCTTTTTGTTCTTTTTGGTAGTACTGGGGCCTTGAGCAGCATGCTAGGCAAATATTCTACCACTGCGCTATATACCCATCCTAATATCCCAGTCCTGGAAAGAATTTGTTTACCCTATGGGAACCTCAACTGATTTATTACCTTTGGTCCTTCACTCACCTCATACCTTCATATCCTTTTAAACCTCTTTCAATTTTCTAGTCCCTTGTCTCTTTCTTAACTTAATTGAATTCAATTCACAGGTCTAAGATACATCCTGATTAAATTAAACTTTGCTGAACCTGTACCTTTGCGGTTAAATCTAGGTAGAGAAAAACACAAACATGCTGACTGTTATCACTTTAAACTCAACATCATTAATTTCAACTGTGCCCTACAATTCCTTGACAATTATACTGGTTTTTTAAAAATATTTTATTTATTATTTTTATTTTATGTGTATGAGTGTATTGCCTGCATGTATGTGTGTACACCCATGTCGTGCAATGCCATGGAGGTCAGAAGAGGGCTTCAGATTCCCTTGGAAGTGGAGGTTAAGGACAGTTCATAGCTGCCATGTGGGTGCTGGGAACGGAACCTAGGTCCTCTGCAAGAGCAATCCGTGCTCTTAACCACTGAGCCATCTCTCCAGCCCCAACAATCATACTGTTTTTCTAGTTCAATATTCTTTTCTCCTGAATAAATATTTCATGCTTTCTCCTCTTTAAAACTTCATTGCTCCAACTTCTGTTGGAGTAGTCCAGTAGACTGCATTGCAAATTCCCACAGACGTAAGTGCCTACACACACCCCTTGTCTATGTAATCTGGTTTTTTTTTGGGGGGGGGTTCCTATTATTCTGGATAAACTCTTCTACTACCAAGGATAATTACTCCATTTATAATGATTCCTTCCCTTCTTACTCATCAAGAATTTTACTCTAACAACTTTCTATCTTACTATATAACCATTCCAACATCCTTAATAAAATTCTCTGATGCCACTTCTGCCTGCAGTTACTGATTATTTCTTGCTTTTACAAAATTTTTCAAATAATTGTGTATATAAATCTTTTTTTCCTTCTCCTTCTTAAATCTGCTCCAATCAGGTCTTTCAACTTCTTTGAAATGTCATCATGGCTTCACTGAAACTGAAGTTCTCTAATAAATAACCTCATTGAAAAAATTAGTGGCCACTTTGCAGTCATATTCTTATTTTGATATGTCAGCAGCGTTTTCCTCTTGAAATGCTTACTTCTCCTGACTTTCAGGGATTCTGACTGGCTTTTCTGTAACTTCTTTACTTTGTCTTTTGTTGTTTCTTCTGTCTCTCATGCCCCACCCCGGCTTCTTAGAATACCCAAAAACTCAACCATTGGACCTCTTCTCTAGTCCACCTATGGTCTTCTCTAAGCAATTTCACATAATCTGTCAACACCACACTAATATATATCCAATGTCCTCAACCACACCAAGATTAACATAGAAAACTGAATTAATACATGGCGGCTACGAACCACCCTTAACTCCAGTTCCAGGGGAATCTGAAGCCCTCTTCTGACCTCCACAGCATTACACGAGAAGGATGTACTCACATACATGCAGGCAATACACTCATACACATAAAATAAAAATAATAATTTTTTTTAAAAAACTGAATTAATAATATACATCCTCCAACCACCACAAGAAATTAATTCCTGCGTCTTTCTCATCCCAGTTGATGGCTGTGATAATCTCCCAGTTGCACAAGACACAACTTGAAATCACTACTGATTTTGTCCTGCATCCCCTAAAGCCTTACATCTGACTCCAAGTTCCCTGTGACTTTGCCTTTCACTACTCACTGTCTTCTTCACTTCGCCATAGCCACACAGCCGCCATGCCGCTCCTCGGGCACTCAAAAAAAACTTTTATACTTGAAGACTTTTACCTAGAAATCTTATTCCTCAGGTGCCTGCATTTTCTTCATTTACCTGAAGGTTTTTGCTCAGCACATTCTACCTACTTAGCACTTAGCACTTTCTAATATCCTCTGATTTTTATTTATCTTATTTGTGTTTCCACCACTATCATGCAAGCTATATGGTAAGAATTTTCATTTTCTTCAGTAGAGTACTGCCAACACCTAGAATGGTGTCTGTTAAAGTATGGATAATTGTAAGTATTGAACGATGGAATAAATGATACAAAACAAAGAAAAGCAACTTTGGAAATAACTAAATTAAGAAAAAGTCTAAGGCATCACTGAGCTTTTATAAATAGCTATGTGGCTATTTAGTGATTTCAAGGGGGTTAAATAAAAATATAATGTAACGAAAAAGAAATATTTCTTGAAAATTATATGACTGTTGTAACTTTTAAATCAATTGGAAGAAAAGAAGGCAAAATTGAATAAATATCATAGGAAATAGAAGAGGAAAAAGAAGGGGAAAATATAAAGAGAACCAGAGAGCTATTTCCAGAAAGAGTAGGGGGAAAGAGATAAGGAGATAAAATTCTTAAGAAAAAAATTTAAATTTCCTTAAGCAAAAGGAAGGTCTTTAAATTCAATACCAAGTATATAAAAAGAAAGAAGACATATACTTAGCCACATTCTAAAATTCCTAAAACAGGAAGAATAAAGTGAAGAGGACTAAGTTTAGTGACATTTTTAATTGAAAAATAAAATAAAAGCAACAAAAACCTGTCACCCAAAGTGAATCACTAATTTCAGAATTTTAACTATTGTTTATTTAATGATATACTACCATAGAGATAAATTTTATACTCCATATAGTCCTTTTCCCATTTCTACTATCCATGGTTCATAAGGAAAATGATTTTTGAATCTAGATTTCCACATTCAGCTAGTTACTAGCCAAATATATAAGGGTAACATAAAATCACTTTCAAATAGGCAAAAACTCAGAAATCTTACTTTCCAAGTATTTGTACTGAGGTAATTATTTTAAGATGTTCCCTCAACAAACCTGAATATAAACTCAGAAATAGGAAGATGTAGAACTAAAGTAGGAAGAAGGAATCTTAAGATGTATAATAGCTCAAGAAATTAATTAACCAGTAGGTTGCTCAAAATGAAATGTATCCCACAATAAAAAGAAAAATATACAATAATGGCCAAATGACAAAGAAATCATACTTTCATACTTTGTTTTGCCAGAGAGAAAGCCCAGTTTGCCAAACTCCGTGACTTTGGGGCACTGGACCCATACCATCTCGACATTCTATTGTTAAAAAACTTAGCTACCTCAGGAGCCTGAGATATGGAACTTACACAGGCTACGAAGCCTCAATTTAGCTTTACATAGCTCTGCAGCAGGGGAATAACTTGGGAGGCAGCTGTAGAGGAGATAACAGACACTAATGCACCGAAGGGTGCAGGTGGCAGGGGGCTGATTCAAGCTGGGAAGTACATAAGGAGACATAGATAGGCCCACAGGGATAGGGACAGATCTGAAGTGATAATTACCCTGGAATTTGATATCTCTGAACCTGAGGTCAGCAGATGAATCAAATTCTGGAATTTCCTATAATTCATTGCTGTTGAATCCAAGAATGAAGTTTAAGGGATGTAAAGATTTACACAGTACCACCCCTCCAGCAGATTGATCAGTACTCTGAAAGCCTTGAAAATATGAAGACAAGTTCTCCACTTGTACCCATCTCAGTGCTCTGGTTGCTCCCACACTCCACAAATTTGAGAGATATCACCCAGATAAAACAACCATGCCAAGGGGTACAATATGGTGAGTCATAGGAGGATGTGAGTTGCTGCCCAGCTCACAAAATGCAAAGCTAAGTGTGGCAACAGTGGTCACTGATTGCAAAGGAAGGAAATGGTCACTGTGAAGACCACTCTGGCAACATCAGCTACTTGTCCAATACAGCCTCAGCATCAGCAGAAACAAAAAGACAAGTGTCTACAAATTCAAATGGCTCTCCCCGACCCCCTATGACTACAACTCAGTCTCCCAGTGAATACCCAGAAGCAAGCTGAGACAACACCACATCCTGTTTTTTTTTTCCAAGTGATTCTTTTGCTTTCCCTATACTTTTAGCAGAATTTTCACTCTATTGTGTTTTTTCATTCTTCATTTACTATCCTCCTTCATACATTCCTTTAATTTTGTTCAATTTTTTTCTATTTGTGAGCAATGTTTTGTGTTTGTTTTTGTTTTTTTTTCCTTTTTGGCTCATGTTTCCTATATCTGCCCTCTACATTTTAATAGTAGAATTTATCTTATCAGCTATTTTTATAGATTTATGTTTTTATTTCAATCCTCCTTCCACAGTCATCTAATTTTGTTTTTGAACTTTTCAGCATAGTAAACTGTCTTGTTTCTTTTCTTTGTTTCTAGTTTCTTCTGTCACATTCTGCACTCCCCTCTTCTTTCTTCTTTTATCTATTTAACTTTGCTCCCCTCCTTTTCTCCCCTTTCCCCAGTCTCTCTCCTTTAACTCACTCATTTCCTATTTCCACACTTACCCTAAATAATTTTTAACTTTATAACATACTTTATAAGAGTTTTGCCATTTTCAGTTCTATGACCATGGGCAATGTATTAATGAACTTTTATTGATTTTAAGTATATTTCTATATTTTCTAAGGTTTGAGATTGTTGATACTACAGTGGTTAGTTTCCTATTTACCAAAAGGTACTGAGGATTGAGCCTTCAGCAGTAGACTGCTCAATTAAAAGATCTCACATGCATATACATCCCAAATCCTTAAGAGGTATCCAAATAGATGCATAAATTACAACACAAAAAAGTAAGAAACATGAAAAAAAGGCTACATGGCTTCTCTAAAAGATCATACCTCCTCAAGTACCAAGCTCTGAGACATGGGACAGGTGAGATGTCAGATGAAGATTTCAAAATGTATATATGTGACAATGACTAAGCTTGTGAATTTAATCCAGGTCCTAGAAAGAAAAGTCAGCCACATAGAGAAAAAAAGTCAACAAGAGGAATGAAAAAAACCAACAATAGGAATGACAGGGTCAACGATGTAAAAGAAAGCTTCAACTAGGAAACTGAGATTTTTTAAAACAAATATAGGAATGTTGAAAATAAAAAACCTGAGTTAATAAAATGAAAAGCAGTGAAATGTCTCAGCAGACTAAACCAAGCAGAAGAAAGCATGCCAGGGATGGAGGTCAAGGCTGATAAAGGATTGCATTCAGATATAAAGAAGGAAAAGAAAAGATAGATGAGCACAAAGACAGCATCTAAAAACGCTGGGATATAATCAAGAGAAAGCCTAAGAATCCAAGGAATAGAGAGGGGGCTTAGATAAATGCTAAAGGCACAGAGAACTTCTTCAGTAGAATTATAGCAGAAGATTTCCAAATCTGGAAAAAGAACTAGACATTCAAACATAGTACTTAGAGCCTCAAATAGACATGACCAAAAAAAAAATTTCTCCACACATATTATAGTAATGGTGGTAAAACTACAAAGCAAAGAAACAATATTAAAAGCTGTACAGAGAAAACATGAAATAACCTACAAAGACAGACACATTGGAATAACATAAGATTTTTCATTGGCAATCATTAAAGTCAGGAAAGCATGGAATAATATATGATATTTCAAGCCCTGAAAATAAACAACTTCCAACCAAGACTGCTATGGCCAACAAAACGATCTTTTTAATTTGATGGAAAAACAAAGACATTTCAACACGAGCACAAACTAAGACAGCCGAGGACAACCAGGTCAGCACTGTAGAAGACACTTGAAGTGTATACAAAAGAGGAGGAGGAGGGGGAGGGGGAGGGGAAGAAGGAGCAGGAAGTAGGGTAGAAGCAAGAGGAGCTAGATTATGACAGCACAGGAAATATTAAGTTTCATGAGAAAAAATAACTGCACAAAGGACATCTAAGAAGGAATTTATCATGCACAACACAGTAAACTGGCAGACCTCTCAGACTAAAAGGGAAGAAAGAAAAGAAAAAATAATAATACAACCAAACAGAAAAACAAAATTAGAGGAATTAATAAATATCTCTCAATAAATTTAAATTAGTAAATATCTCTCGATAAATTTAAAAGACTTCAACTCACCAATAAAGAGAAACAGACTACCTGACTGGATTTTTAAAGTTAGATCCCACTTCCTATTGTCTCTAACAAACACATCTTACCAGTAAACATACCCACAGACTGAGAGTCAAAGGACGCAAAACAATCTGTCAAGCAAATGGAAACCTAAAACAAGCTAGCATAGTTATTTTTATATCTGATAAAAATATACTTCAAGCTAACGTGGCGATAAGAAGGTTACTGCATATTTAAAAAAAGACAATCAAAAAGATTAAACAATTATAAACATAAATGCAACAAACATTAGGGTTCCCAGTTTCAAAAACCCAACACTAATGGACATAATAGGTCAGATGGGTCCTCATAAAATAATAGTGGGTAACTTCAGTGTGCCACTCTCAACTCTCAACAGTTCATCCAAACTAAAACTCAACAAAGAAACTCAGAGGTAAATTATAGGATACATTAAATAGATTTAATAGACGTCTACAGAACTCAACAGAACTCAACAGAAACAGAATACACATTCTTCACAGCAGCCCAGGGAACGTTTTCTAAGTTAGAACAAATTCTAGGCTATAAATCATGCCTTACCAAAATATAAAAGAATTGAAATAATCTCTTGTGTCTTTTCAGATCATAGTGCAATTAAACTAAAAATCAGCAGCAAGAAAAATGATAGAAACTAGATGACTTAGCTTCTTTTCTTGTTTCTGTATAAAATACTGTAACAAAAGCAACTTCAGGGAAAGTTTATTTCAGATCACAGTTCAAAGGTACAGCCCATCATGTCGGGGAAGTCAAGGCAGTATGAGCTTAAAGAACTGAACACATCACATCCAGAGTCAATAACAGACAGCAATAAATTAATGCATGCATGCCAGTGTTCAGCTCATCCTTTCCACTTTATACAGTTTAGGAACACTTATTCAGGGAATGGTTCTACCCACTAATAATATGAATCTTCCCAAATAAATTAATCAAGACAAGCCTTCATGGATACTTTCAGAAGCTCACCTTGAGCTAAACAATTCCTCACAGGTGTGCCCAGAGGACTTCCTCCTATATGTTAAATTGACAAATAATACTAACCATCACAACTTCACCCCTCGTCAACTTAGCATCCAAACAGATCACTTTGAAGCCATAATCTTCCACATCATGTCCCCATAGGCTCATGACCACCTTACGATATAAAACTACATTCAGTCCCACTATAAAAGTTCCCTCAGTCATTAACAGTTTAAACACATTAAAGGTCCAATGTTTGAGAGCAGGATATGGTAGCTCATGTCTTTAATCCCAATACTTGGGAGGCAGAAGGAGGTATCTTTGTGAGATTGAGGCCAGCCTGGTTAACATACCTAATTCTAGGCCAGCTTGGGCTGGGGTTACATGAATAAATAAATAAATATTAAAAGTTTCTTAACTGTGAGTGCCAATAAAATTATAAAAATAAAGAGTTGGAGAGGTGGCTCAGTGGTTAAGAGTCTTTGCTGCTCTTCTAGATGAACTGAGTTCAGTTTCCAGTACCTACTCTAGGTGTTTTACAACTACCTATATAACTCCAGCTTCAGGGGATCCAAGACCCTCTTCTGACTTCTGTAGGCACCCACATACATGTAGCATACACAACACATACACACACACACACACACACACACACACTTAAATAAAAATAGAAATAAATCTTTTTTTAAAAGTTACATACTTCCAATATATGTTAGCACCGAGTAAACATTACTATTTCAAGCTGTAAGAACTAGGGCATAGCAAAGAATGATCAAATGGAAAACTAAAATCCCATCCTTTGGTTCCACATCTGACATCTGGGGCTTGTATCTGGACTCCAAAAAGCTTGGGAAGCTCTACTCTTTCAGCCCAGCTGCCTGTAGCAGCTTCTCTATTAGGCTGAGTCCACTGCATGCATACAGCCTTCCTTGACAGATAACCCATAATCTTAGCATCTCCAATATCCTGGGGTCTTCATTGCAACTTAGCCTTCAATCATCTTCACAGATTCATTCAGGGCTTCTCAAGACATCTGCTGGGATTCTAACTTAACCACACAGTACCTGGCCTCAGCTGCTCTCCATGACCCCTCAATTTTGCACCTTTCATGCCTTCAAAACAAGTATCACATGGGTGATATTATTAAGTTCTGCTGCCAGTTCCAGATGTAGCCAGTTCTCCTTGGACCACAGTTATATCAGCTTCTGGGTACTGACACTAAGGAAACACTTCCCCTTTGTCTCAGTGAAAAGTACCAAGTTTCTTTTAATTCTATTTAACACTCAACAGCTCCTTTGTTATCTGCACTCTCCTTGTCCAAATCTTTTAAGCTTGCCACAAACCTTTCCTTCCTCAGACAAACTATTCCATTATCTTTAAATTCAACTTCATCAAGTTCTCAGGACACTGTCAGAATAAAGTCAGACTCTTGATTAAAATATCATATGAATGGCCCCTAGCACAGTTACTGATGGAGTCCTCGCTCCCTTCTGAAACCTCATGACCTGAGCCTCCAGTTTCCACATTTCTCTCAGCACTACTGTCTTCCAAGTTCTCACTAAAACAGCCTATTAAGCTCTGATTATAGCATTCAATGGCTTTTCTAACCCAAAGTTTGAAACTCTTCCACATTCCTCATAGAAAAATATAGTTCCAAAGTCACAAAATCCACATGGTCAGGTTTATCACAGTAATGAATGGATTCTTGGTAACAATTTCTTAGTATCTTTTCTAGCTGCTATGATAAAATACCTTGACAAAAAAATTTAAGGGAGAAAGGGTTTATTTAAGTTTATAGTTCAGGTATATAGTACATTGGATATAGGTATATATTCACGTTTATAGTACAATCTATCGTGGCAGGGAAGTCAAGATAGTCATAGCTTGAAGTAGGTGGACACAACACATCCACAGTCAATAGCAGAGAGCAATGAATAAGTGCAAGCACACTAGTGCTCAGCCTGCACTCTCCACTTTATACAGTCCAGGAGTCCTTGTTCAGAGAATGGTCCTACCCACAACCAAAATGGATCATCCCACATCAATTAACTTAATCAAAGAAAACCCTCACATTCTCAGAGAGTTATCTTGATGTAGACAATCTCTCACAAGCGTGCCCTCATCTGAGGTGTCAAAATGACAATACTAACCATCACACTAGATAAGTATATAGAGTCTGAATAACACACTCTAGAATGATTAGTGGATCACCGATGAAATCAAGAAGAAAAATTTTAAGTTTGTAGAATCAAGTGAAAATGAAGGCATAACTTACCAGAACTTTTGGAATACAACTGAGGCAGTTCTATAATTTACATTAAAAATTACATTATTTCTTAATTACATTAAAAAATAATAATAATAAATAAATACTCAGTGAGATGGACCAGCAGGTAAAGGCATTAGCTGCACAAGTCTGGTGACTTGAGTTCAATCTCTAGAATCCACATAAAGGTATAAGGATAGAACCAACTCCACAAGGTTATCCTCTGATGTGATTCCATGCAAATGTACACACAATTATAATTTTTTAAAAGTCAGACCAATCAAGGCTAGGGAGATTGCTCAGTGGTTAAGAGCACTGGCTGCTCTAACCAGGAACCCAGCTTAAGGTCCCAACACCCACAACATAGCTAATAACTGTCTGTAACTCCAGTTCCAGGGGATCTGATGCCCTTTTCTGACCTCCATGGACATTGCACATATGTGGTGCATCTACACACAGGCATGCAAAACACTCATACACATAAAATAATAATTTTTTAAAATATTAGAACAATCACAACTAAATAACCTAGTGATGCTCTTCAAGGTCATAAGGGGGAAAAAGAGAGCAAAATATAATCAAATGCAATAGATACAAACAATAACAAAAAATCCTCACAGAAATTAATGAAACAGAGACTAAAAGAACAAAACACAGAATTAAACAGTTGTTTCTTTGAAAACAAGTAAGGATAACAAATGCTTAACCAAACTAACCAAAAGGATACAGGGAAGACCCAAATTAATAAAGTTAGAAGTTTATAGCTAGGGATGTAGCTCAGCAGTAGAGCCCTTGCCTAGGAAGCACAAAACTCTGGATTCTATCCCCAGTAGCACACACACAAAAAAGTGAATTTTAGGGCTGGAGAGATGGCTCAGCAGTTAAAAGCATTTCTTGTTCTTTCAGAAAATCTGGGTTAAGTTCCTAGTACCCACATGGCAACAACTTTCTGCTATTTCTGGGAGATCCAACATCCTCTTCTGGCCTCCATGGGCAGCAGGCACACATTTACTATACTTACATGCAGGCAAAACACTCAAATACATAAAAATATAAAGAGAATTTAAATTACATAAGATTATAGAGAAAATGTAGAAGTAAAATTGTCTCAAGGACAAAGGGGATTACAGGGAGTGAGAAAAGGGAATGTACAGTGCTATGAGGGGAATACAACGGACATAGAATACACACAAGTTCAAAATCTTCAAAGTTTGAAATAAAGAAGCTTCTTTGATAAGTGGTGAGAGCTATACTTATTTATAACTATCAGGATAAGTATTTAGAATATGGTAAGAAATTGTACTGGTTAAGGAAAGTGACAGTAGTGGGTTCTCTTCCAGGGTCTATGATCTCACCAACCATGAGTACTTAGCTATGTTTTATAGCATTCCCTCCTATTGAGCAAGCTTCAGTTCAATTAGACAGCTATTGATTATCAGAATCAAAAGACAACCTACAGAATGGGAATAAGTAATTACAAACTGTATATCAGACAGGTAGTATCTAGGATATTTAAATAACTGCAAAGATAAATACTAAAAAAAAAATCATCTAATAATAATGGTTAAACTAAATAGACAGTTCTCAAAAGAAGAAAGAGAACTAACTAGGGGAAGAAAGGGAACCAGTTGAAGTGAGGCTGGGGCACTGAGGAGGGATGTGGGAGTGAAGAATGACTTGGAATAAACTATAATGACACAAATGTATGAGACAGCATGATGAAATCTATAATTTTGTACTCTAACCTAAAATTCTTTTAATTAATTACATAAATAAATATTTCTTATATGAAACCCTAGCATGACAAAGAAACTAGCAATAAATATACTCAATATATGTATTTATGGGAATTAAACCCAAATATAAAAGCTAAGTAATTACATTAGTTCACTTACTGATAGACAATCTAAACAAATTCTTATAATTCTCCATTATATAGGCTAGGTAGTTTTTTTCAAATTTAAAATTTCTTTAAATTCTACTATACTTATATTTTATAGTGAAGTAAAAATAAGGATATGGGTGTGTGGTGATTTGAATGAGAATGTCCCTCAGAGGCTCCAAGTACTTGGACATTTTGTCCTCAGTTAGTGGCATTGTTTTGGGAGATTTTAGATTTTAGGAGGTGTGGCCTTCCTAGAGGAAGTGACCTTTAAGAGTTTTTTTTGTTTTGTTTTTTGTTTTGTTTTCTGTCTTTTTGAGACAGGGTCTCCCTGTAGCCCCAGCTGGCCTGGAATTCACTACTAGGTAGACCAGGTAGGCAGAACCCTCAAACTCATAGGGTTCCACCTGCCTCTGCCTCCCAAGTGCTGGGACTAAAGGCTTGTGCCACCATGCTGGGCAAGAGAGTTCTTACGCCTTGATGGATTTTCAAGTCACTCTCTGCTTTCAGTTCCTGCTTAAAGATGTGAACCTCTGCTTTCTGCTCCTGTTCAAGTCACCTCATTGTGCCTCCCCACCATGACAGACTCCAGTCACTCTGGAACCTGGAACCGTAAGCTGGAATAAACTCTTCTCCCTATAAGTTCCCTTGGTCACAGTGTTTTATCATAGCAATAGAGAAGTAACTGACAAAGGGTATTTTATAAAAAAGAAAAACAACAGTTGCAAAACTAGAACTAAGGCATAAAAAAAATGTTTGTACTCTTTCACAGAGGTAAGGTCTCAAAGAAACATCTACATTAGCCTAAACAGGGTAAAATAAAGAAGAGGAAGTAAGGGAACATGATTTGATCTACAGTCATTACTATGTGTAATTCTGAACTGTGTACTTCCCATTTAGCTAGAATAGACTCAAATACCTGGCATTAAAGAGTACCTTGTAATCTTGACTCATTTTCTAAGCAAAATAGGATTTTCATTCATCTTGATAGAAATGTTGAGAAAAATATTTCACAGACGTTGGTAAAAAAGAACTTGCTTTAAGAACTCATAATTGTAAGTAGATCACAGCTTATTTTAACTTGTGTCACCAACCAGAGGAAAACATTATGGAAAAAAACTAAAGACTTTTTTCCAGTGTTGTTGTGGTTTCTTGATGTGATACAAGATGCATAGAAATATATCTTGAAACTATTCCCCAATGATGAGGCTTTGATCATGCATTTTTTAAAAATTTCATTAGAGCAGATATTAGCAGACAGCCAATAGGATCAGAAAAGAAATTCCCTACAACATGTCATGGTAAAAATACTAAATGTACAGAACAAAGAGAATACTGAAAACAGAAAAAGAAAAACAACAGGTCACAAATAAAGGAAATCCCATCAGAATTACAGCTGACATATCAATGCAAACTATGAAAGCCAGAAGAACCTGGACCAAGGTATTTCCAGTTCTACATGACAATAGATGCCAGCCCAGAATACTTTACCCAGCAAAAATGTCTATTATAGCTGAGGGAGAAAGAAAAATATTCCATGACAGGAATAGCCTGAAAGAATACATGTCCACAAAATCAGCCCTTCAAAGAACACTTGAAGCAATACATAGAGTGGAGAGAGAAACAACTATACTCCAGGCAGGGGCAATGAAAGAAAATAAATAAAAGTATAATCTAGGAAACACAAAATTAGACAGAGAACACAAACAGCAATCAAAATGATGGCAATGAATACACATCTTTTAATAATAACCTTAAATATCAATGGACTGAACTCCCTAGTCAAAGGACATAGGCTAAGTGAATGGATTAACAAACAAAATCCATTTCTTTGCTGTCTGCAAGAAACCCATCTCACCTTCAAGGACAGGCACTACCTTAAGGTAAAAGGTTGGAAAAGAATATTACAAGGAGATGGCACTAAGAAATAAGGAGGGGTTGCAATTCTAGTATCTGACAAAATAGACTTCAAAGTAAAACTAATCAGAAGAGACAAGGAAGGTTACTGCATTCTAATCAAAGGAATAATTAATCAAGAAGATATTACAATCCTTAACATATATGCACCAAACTCTGGTACATCCAAATTCATAAAAACAACACTACAGGAACATGTACCAAATGCTGGTGCACCTAAATTCATAAAAACACTACAGGACTTTAAGACACAGAGTAACCCCAACTTAGTAATAGTAAGGGACTTCAGTACCCCACTTTCTCCATTAAACAGATCAACTGGACAAAGAATAAACAGAGAGACATCTGAATTAAATGACACCATATATCAAATGGTCCTAACAGACATCTTTTGAATATTCCACTCAAGCACCAAAGAATACATTTCCTACTCTGCACCCATGGAACTCTTTCAAAAATTCACCACATACTGGACCACAAAACAAACCTCAACAAATACAAAAAAAAAAAAAGAATTCCATGCATTCTATTGGACCACAATGCAATAAAGCTCAAAATCAACACTGGACAAAACCCTAGTAACTACACAAACTCATGGCGATTGAACACTCCTAAACAACAAGTGGGTCAAAGGAGAAATTAAGAAAAAAATAAGAGAATTCCTAGAATTCAACGAAAAGGACAATACAACACAACACAACTTCTGGGACACATTAAAAGCAGTCCTAAGAGGTAAGTTTATAGCTCTAAGTGCCTACATTAAAAAAATCAGAAAGCGCACAAATAAATGACTTAACATTACAACTCAAGACCTTAGAAAGGCAAGAACAAATGAAACAACCCTTATCCCAGTTAACCAAAAGAAAGAAAGATCAAATCCAAATCAACAAAATCAGAGATGGAAGGGGAAACATCACAACAGACACCCAAAAGATCCAGACCATTATAAGGGAACGTTTTAAAAACCTATATGCAGCCAGGTATGGTGGTGCATGCCTTTAGTCCCAGCACTCGGGAGGCACAGGCAGGCAGATCTCTGTGAGTTTGAGGCCAGCCTGGTCTACATAGTGAGTTCCAGGCCAGCTGGGGCTACAGGGAGACCCTGTTTCAAAAACACTAAAACAAAACAAAACAAACAAACAAAAAACCTATACACTATTAAATTTGAAAATCTAAAAGAAATGGATGGATATCTAAAATCATGGGAAAGACCAAAATTAAACCAACAGTTTAAACAGACCCATAACATATGGAATAGAGGACCTTTTGTAATCCACAGGACTTGGAGCGGGGAACTTACGCTACCAGCCACAGCAGTGGATTGAGAAAGTTGATAATTTCCCAACGTTTTAAGAAGACCTATATCCAATACTACTTAATTTATTCAAAAAGAAATATAGGGAGAATTCCCAAATTCCTTCTATGAAGCCAGCATCACTCTAATACCCAAACCGGGTAAAGACACAACGTAAAAAGAAAACTATAGATCCATATCCTTAATGAACATAGATGCAAAAATTCTCAACAAAATACTTGCAAACCACGTACAGATGTACATCAAAAAGGACATTCACCATGATCAAGCAGGCTTTATTCCAGAGATGCAGGGATTTCAATATACGCAAGTCAGTAAACATCATTAACCATATAAATGGACTCAAACAGAAAAACCATATCATCATCTCAATAGATGCAGAAAAGGCTTTTGACAAAATTCAGCATGCATTTATGTTCAAAGTCCTAGAGGGAATTGGACTAGAGGGAACATACCTCAACATAATTAAAGCTATATACAACAAACACAAAGCCAATATCATTCTAAATGGAGAAAAACTAGAAGCATTCCCATTAAAATCAGGAACCAGACAAGGATGTCCACTATCTCCACTCCTTTTCAACACAGTGCTTGAAACTCTTGCTAGAGCAATAAGACAGAAGGAAATTAAAGGAGTACTAAATGGAAAAAAAAGAGGTCAAACTAATGCTTTTTGCAGATGATATGATACTATAACTAAGAGATCCCAAAAGTTCCAACAGAAAACTCCTAGAACTGACCAACACTTTCAGTACAGTGACAGGTTATAAAATCAATCTACAAAACTCAGTAGGCTTTCTCTATACCAATAACAAACAACCAGAGAAACAGTTCATAGTGCCACTCCCATTCACAATAGCCTAAAAACAAACAACAATTGGGGCTGGAGAGGTGGCTTAGCGGTTAAGAGCACTACCTCTACAAATGAAAATTTTAAATCCTTAAACAAAGAGATTGAGGAAGACACCAGGAGATGGAAGGACTTCCCATGCTCATGGATTGGAAGAATTAATATTGTGAAAATGACCATCCTACCAAAAGCAATATATAGATGCAATGCAATCCCAATCAAAATCCCTGTGACATACTTCACGGAATTAGAAAAAAAAAATCTTTAAATTTGTACAGAAACACAAAAGACATTGGACAGCCAAAGCAATCCTGAGCACAAAGAGCAATGCTGAGGGGATTACTGTACCAGATCTCAAAGAATACTACAGAGCTATAGTCATAAAAACAGCATGGTGCTGGCACAAAAATAGACACACACATCAATGGAACATCATTGAAGACCCAAACCTGAGTAAATGCAATTTCAGCCACCTGGTATTTGACAAAGGTGCCAAGAACATACAATGGAGGAAAAACAGCATCTTCAACAAATGCTGCTGCCAAAACTGGATCTCCACCTGTGGAAGAATGAAACTAGATCCTTATCTTTCACTTTGCACAAAAATGAACTCCAAATCATCAAAGACATCAATGTGAAACTCGAAACCCTGAAACTATTAGAAGAAAATATTGGCAGTAACTTACAAGATATAGGTGTAGGAAAGGATTTTCTAAATCGGACAGAAGTTGCTCAGGAATTAAGGTCAGCAATCAACAAGTGAGACCTCATTAAACTAAAAAGCTTTGGTACAACAAAAGAAACTATCAGAAAGTGAAGAGAAAACTCACAGAATGGGAAAAAAAATCTTCATCAGTGTCACATCCGACAGAGTTTTAACCTCCAGGATATATAAAGAACACAAAAAAGACTCGAGAAACCAAATGACCCAATTAAAAGATGGGCTAAAGATCTAAACAGACAGTTCTCAAAGGAAGAAATAAAGGTGGCTAAGAAACACCTCAAAAAGTGTTCAACATCATCAGTAATTAGGGAAATGCAAATTAAAACCACCCTAAGGTATCACCTTACCCCAATCAGACTGGCTAGGATCAAGAGAACAAATGATACTGAATGCTGACAAGGATGTGGAGAAAGGGGTACCTCATTCACTGCTGGTGGGATTGAAAACTCACGCAATCCCTATGGAAAAAAGTGTGGAGAACTCTTAAAAAGTATAAATGAACCTACCATATGACCCGGTTATACCACTCCTTGGCATATACTCCAAGGACTCATCCTATTGTAGAGACACTTGTACAGCCATGTTTGTTGCTGCCCTTTTCACAACAACTAAGAGATGGAAGCAACCTGAGTGCCCCTTAACTGATGAGTGGTTAACAAAAATGTTGTATATTTACACAATGGATTTCTATTCAGCAGTAAAGAAAGATGAAATAATAAAATTTGCAGGTAAATGGATGGATCTAGAAACTGTTACACTAAATGAAGTAACACAGACTCAGAAAAATAAAAGACATATATTCTCCCTCATTTATGAATCCTAGCACCAAATCCTTTTAAATTCCAGGTCCTTTTAATAAGATAATGCTATACACCAGTCTCTTCTACATGAAATAACTACCATCATCACGACTTCAGCTGCGCCTGATTGCTAAACATCATTACAATTGGGCTTGTTGACGGTTGTGCTCCTTCATTAAAGGAGGGGCAAGCAGGGTTATTGGACCCTCACCGGAGTATCCAGCCACTCTTCCCAGCCAACTGTATGTAATTTGTCCCTAAGCATACATGGTCTCCTGGATTTGGGGAGGGCTAAAGTATACAATCTGGTCAAGGCTAGGACCAGAAGACTTGACCTATGCTGGCTAAAGGCTTTCCATTGTGCATATCCTCAGGTCATTCATACACCTCAGCAACCCCTCAGATATCTCAAAGCCTTTGAAAGGGAACTGACACTTATTCTAACCACTCCAACAGCTATCAAAATGCCTGAAAGCAAATCCTGAATCCATCACTCTCTAGTCCAGCCTCGGCAGACAAAAGAAAAAAGAGGAGGAACCCAATAGAGGGATGCTTTTGGAAGCTCTCGTCAAGAAATTCCAATGGACTCTCGTATGAACATTTGAAATTTGCTGTTCTGACTTTTTTCTAGTTCCCTGTCCAGAACTTGCAATGCTAATTACTGTTGCCTTTACTTCTCCTTCACATCCCCTATTCACCAGTCAAGGACTTTCTTTTCCCTGTGCTTATGCAGTTCGGGAGTCTTTTAGATAGACCCACTAAAGGGTCTATCACCCTGGGTCCTCACCCTGCATCCCTGGTTCAGCATGGAAGAAGCCAGAGCGGTCTGCATCCTGATTCCCTATTCACAAATTGGGTAACCTCTTCAGAGGATTGTGTGATAAGAATAGGAGGTAGGAATTGGCTAGGCAGTTAGGGTAAAAGGACCCCAAAGAAAAGTAGCCAGTTTCTTGGCTAAAAGTCACAATGTCCTTGGGCCTTTTAGCAACATACTCTGTTCCAAAGGCCAAAACTGTCAAAAGTATTTGGGAGCTTTTATCTAATCCTTAAAAGATTTTAGGGTTACCTGTTCAGAGGGGGGAATGTTAGAGTAGCAAAAAGCCCCATAAAAAATAAATAAAAGAAGAAGAATGAGTACATGAAGTTATCAGAAAAAAAGTGTTCGGGAGATATAGGAGGAGTTGGAGGGGAGGGAGTGGGCATGGATTTGATCAAAACACTTTATATGCATGTATGAAATTCTCAATAAATTATTTCTTTAAATTCTATTAGAAGAGAAAAACTGAAGTCTAAAAGGATACCTGAGAGGTCACTCAATCTCTATTTGTAGAAGATCTTTAAAAGCTGTCCTGTGGTTTCACTCCACACCACAGAGGCACTTGTAGCCACATCCCTCTTGCAAGCTCTGGGGCCAGCCTGGGCTCAGCATAACTCTCTAGAAGCACCTGACTCAGAATGCTGGAGCAGCAGATCCAGAAGGTCCCCAGCTGAAAGGTAGCCTTCAGGAGTCAGTCCTCCACCACCCACTTTGGCAACTAATAGGTCCTACCCTTATGCCAAAATCTTTTCCTCTATAATTTGTAATAAAGACAGCTACCGTAAAAAAAAAAAACTGTCTTATGAAATTATTATAAACATTATTAAAAAGATGAAAACAAAAGCAGCAGAATAATGAACAATTTTAGACCATTATTTTTCTACTAAAACCATCCACATATATTTTAATATGAGGAAAGATATTTACATTGTGAATTCATTTTCCTATCAGAAACGCAAAATTATAGCATCTACTTACCAATCCAACACAGTTGCTTAAAGCCACTTTAGTTGTACTACGTTGATCTTGCAAGTATCCTGTGTAATGACAGTTGTCTAAAAAATCATGTTTCCACTGGGGTCCATCTTTCCCCCAATATTCTACTGTAAAATGTTTGGACACAAAATTTGTATTGAGAGTCAAGTTTAGGTGAAAGTGCTTGCCATAGGCTGAAAGTTTAAAAAACAACATAGACACTGCCTGCTGTGGGTCAATAGGGTCCATACTCCGTCTTCTCCTTGAGTGTTTATCATTTTTCACAGTAAAGCTCAGAAAAGCTCCATTTTGATCAACCCTTATTGGAATAGTTAGCTGGTAGTGTTCAAGATAAGTCAGGAATTCCTCTTTGTAATCACAAGGCAGACAATCCAGAAAAAACACATGGAAGAAAAGAAAATGTAACAGAACAAAGAAGTAGCAATATATACAACTACATCAACTAAAACTATACACTGCAATGAGGATGAAAAATGTTATATTAAACAAAAATAAAGAGCAAAGGTGTAAAACCTGAATATTAAGTTTCCATTGTTTCACTCCTCAAGCATTATTTTAAAATAATCTGTGAAAGACTAGTCTTCATTTCTAATTTAATTTTAAAATATGAATTCTAAAAGGTAAGTTTTTCTAGAAGGATGAAAATTGTACATGAAAACAAAATGAAAGGTATAAGAATGTTTAGTTCAGATGAAATAACTTTTGTAAATTATCATTAAAAGTTCATGTAGACTCTCTATGACCTTAAATTATCGTTAAAGAACAAAAATCATCACTTGGAATGTGAAATGCTATGGCCACTTTGGAAATCAACCTGATAGCTCCTGAAAATGGTAAACATGCCCACTTTTAATTCCCTCTAATTTCTCAGCCCAGGCCAGCCAGCAGGGCCACACAGTGAGGCCGCATCTAAAAAAAGTGGAGTTGCTAGATAATTCAGCTATTCTACTCCTGGGTATACACAAAAAAGAAATAAAAATCTATGTGTGAATGTTCATATCAGCATTGTTCATCACAGCCCAAAGGAAGCTATAACTCAAATCTCCATCAACTGATGAATAAACAGGCTGTGATACATTCTCCAATCAAAAGGAAAGCAGTATTAATAATATGTTATGAAACATGAATAAACCTTCATAATAACTGTCATCATAATCAAAGTTAACTTTCTAACATGAAAAAACTAAGTAAAAGAAGCCAAATACAAAAACTGAATATTTCGTGACTCTATTTCTATGAAATAATCAAAACAGGCAAATTTCTAGAAATAGAGTTCAAGGGCTTTGGGAGTGACTCTAAATAGGTATAGGTTTTCTTTTCAGAAAGATTAAAATGTCCTAAATGCTATGACTTTGTTGGTATACTGAGTGGTACACTCTTCACACATAGAGTTCTAGACATGGACCATTTATAACACCCTTGAAAATCTGGCTCATCATCACCAAAAAATGATTTGTTACTAGGTATTCATGAAAGGGAAATTCAAAAGGTATGAATTTCAATAATTCTATAAGGAATGGCTTGGTACTTGGAATACAAATGACATTTCCTCCTGGATCCTTCTTTATTAATACCAATTCTATGATATAAAGTTCAATTATATAGATTAATATTATAAGAATATGAATTCTTAAGTTTGGAAAAGTATTTCTTGTTGTTATTGCTGTTGTTACTTTTGTTTTAAATAAAGGGTTCATATTAAAAGGATCTTGTATCAGAATTTATCTGAATTCTTCTTCTTCCATAACATAAAACTTGAATTCTGTCTGAAAATGACCATGCTTCTAATGAATGAGCCTATTAAATTTTAGGATATAGAAAAAGCTGCAGCTTGAAGTGTATCTTTTTTAAAAAATATGTTTTATTATTTTTATTTTATGTGTATGTGTGTATTGTTTGCATGTATGTGAGTACACCCATATTGTGCAGTGCTGCGGAGGTCAGAAGAGTGCATCAGATTCTGGAACTGGAGTTAAGGACAGTTCGTAGCTGCCATGTAGGTGCTAAGAATCAAACTCGGGTCCTCTGCAAGAGCAGTCAGTGCTCTTACCCACTGAGCCAACTCTCCAGCCCCTGAAGTGTATTTTTATTTATTTGGTGTTTTGGTCTTTTTGAGGCAGGATCTCCCTGTAGGCTCAGCTGGCCTGGACTACTTGCTATGTAGATCAGAATGGCTTTGAACTCACAGAGATTCACCTGTCTCTGCCTCCTGAGGGCTGGGATTTGAGGTGTATACCACCATGTCCAGCTAAACCATATCATTTTTTAAGAAAGACCAGCCAACTCTAAAATCTGCTGGACAAATTATCCAAGAAGGACAAGTCAAACATACACTTAGAGCCATTATTATTTATAAAATGAGCACTAAAATAACATAGTAGGCCTCTATTCCATCTTACATTTTAAATCCTCCCCAAATACTGTTTACAAAGCTAAATGTTCAGAATTTTTCCTTATGTGATAATTTCTGTCAAGTTTCAAAATTAGGAATCCTACCTTGAGAACTGTATGAAAGTCTGTGGTCACTATAAAATTCCGATGAAGCCATGATGAGGCTCAAAATCCATGTCAACGTTTTCCACGAAATTTCCATAATTTGGAAAACTGAATGATATTTTTGGAAGGCTACCTATGTGCTAGAGAGTCAATACCATACCAAAATCGAAGCATAACAATTTTAATTCCTTAAAACGTCTTGCAAATTAGATACTCCGCTGTTTAACAGGTACTTTTTTCCAGCATCCCGCACTTTCTTCTACGTCTGGATTCATTTTCTCAATCCAAAAATGAAGAGAATAATGATGATAAGACTTTTCATAAGCAAAGCATCAGGCTGATAGGTCACTAAAGTATGGCCATTTTTTAACCTAGGGGAAAAAAATGCGAGTTAACTGAAATATATCCTGAATGGACATATTTATTATATATAAATGAATGCTTCCCAAAGACATAGGTTCCAAATAATACAGTTAAACACATCATAAGAAACCTAAGTGGTTAAAAGGATAATTCTAAGCTATGAAATAATCAAAGAAGTAACCTTCAGGCTAGGGATCATCATTGTCTAACATGCACAAGAACTTGGGAATCAAGAAGGAAAAAGAAGATAAGAGGGAGGGGGAGAAAGAGGAGAAACAGGAAGGCCCCGGGTTACAGAGGGGGGCAGAATCTGAAGACTAATATTCATTAAAGAAAATAATTCTGAAGATAACAATGGATAGGCACAGTAAGCTAACCACCTTTTGGTAAAGTAGAAATATAGAGAGACTTCATAATCAAAGTCTATCATATGTACCTGACAAATAGTATGTAATTCCATTCCTTGACATGACTTTTTAAGTTTATTCATAAACAAGATTGCTGTACTGCTTTATGAGGCTCCTGTTTTTGTTTTTGTTTTTGTTTCTGACAAAGCAGATCTATAAATACAGAGTAAAATCTATCAGCTGGCTACGAACACTGAGATAGTATCACAACCTAAACTTCTAAAACCTTGAACTAATTTATGGTAGACCTTAACTATATCTGCAAGTCTTATATGATTTACAAGGCAATTCAAATAAGGCATTATCAACTCTGTAGGGTGTACTTGAAAAGAAAGAAAAACGATTTTTTTGAGACAGGGTCTCCCTGTAACCCCAGCTGACCTGCAACTCACAGAGATCCCCCCTGCCTCTGCCTCCCAGATGCTGGGATTAAAGGCATGCACCACCACACCTGGCACACACACACACACACACACATATATATATTATATAATTATAATATAATATATATAACTTCATTTCAGATTTCAAGACCTATCTCGGAGAGCTCTGCGGCTAAGAGCACTGGCCGCTCTTACAGGGGACCATGGTTCAGTTTTCAGCACCTACAACCATCTGTAACTCCAGTCCCAGGGGATCCGACACCCTCTTCTGACCTCCACAGGCATTGCATGACATGGGAGAACTCACATACATGCAGGCAAAACACTCATGCATATAAAAAATAATTTAAAAATATTTTTTAAAAGACCAACTCATTTTTTACTTTTGGCTAATAACATCACTCAGTGTCCATGTACTCAGAATACTCACAAACATGGCCACCTGATTTCCCAGGAGATAGCATGTCAGAAGAAAGAAATAACTAAAGGATTAATGACAGTGACTGAAAAGGACAAAAAGTTAAAAAGTAGTTAGAAACCCTGAAGTAAAACAGGATAGGGTAAAGGCAAACCCCCTTATATAGTTTAACAGTTTCTAGTGTACCTATAACTGTGCTATAGCTCAATACCTGATTTTCTTAGGAGTACAAGTGACTGGGAATAAAAGGTAAGATAAATTGTAAAACTAAGGAAGTATATAAAAGATATTAGAAAGATTTTTTATCCCAAATCCCTAATATATGGAATAATTTGTTGGTTAAAAAGTAGTTGAATAAATGAATAAATAAATGAATAGTGGATAAAATATAATCACTTTGGACACATAAAAGAATATTTGTAGTTAACTGGAAAATTAACCTGTGAAATACTTCTTTCCATGTGGAGCTAGGAATATTGGTTATTATAACCACTCAAAATTCCTTACATCTATCTCTACACATTACTAAATTTTGAAAAGCTAGTTCATTAATCAACAAATACTATTTTACCATGGTTGAAATGACACTATAACAATAGCAGTATACAGAAAAGATTAAGACAATCCTTACCCTTGAAAAACTCATAATCTAAATAACAGAAAAATTCAAAGCAGACTGATAAATGCCTGAATGAAGTTATTTAAAAATGTGTTACAGGTGGTCAGATATAGGAAATAACCCTAAGTCAGTGAAGATGGATCAGGAAAGCTGGTGAAAAGCAGCATTTGAGGTAGGTCTTGGAAATAAATGAAATGTCACAAGTCAAATTGTTGAGTGTAATCATTACAAATAGAAGATGTACATCCCCAAAAGTCTGGAAGGCAAGGGGGAAAAGCGGAAATAGGAACTAGTATTAGTGATAACAGAAACAGTAAGTTTGGTTCTTAAACAGAAGTCTAACAAGTACTATACAGTAAATTAGTTTAAGGCCAGACCAAAAATAAAATTTTAAAATATAGATTATTTCTTTTAATCTTTGCTCACAATGATCTTATTAAGTGGATAACAGTACTGCTACAATAGGGTAGATTCTGCAGGACTCAATGGTCCTGTTTCTTAATATCTGTACCTTTTTGTCATTCTCTTCCCTTAAATAATTTAATTCTAACCAAGAAAATATCTCAATATTGAGGGGATGCCATTTCCATGATTAGATTACAAAAGATTGTGATTTACATCTTGGTATCTGACCCTGTTTTATTGGCTTAATGAAACAAATTGATACTTAGATGCCCACAAGAAAGGAAACCAGAGCAGCCTCCACATAGCACTGGCAAGGAACTAAGGCCCACCACGCAATAACATGCTAGAAACCGAATCCCTAGGTCTATAGTAATTTGTTATGCAGAAATTGGCAATACAGGCACCAGTTTACACATAAAGAATCTGGCATTTACAGAGGTCAGAGAGTTAAAAAATAAGTGAGTCCACAGTCATACAAATGGCCATCTGACTCAAAGTCTAAGTTTTGTGTATTATAATCATACTTCCAGTTTGAGGCACTCTTTAAACATTCAGTAGTACTTGCATATAAGTTATTCACAAATGCTATCCATTAGCTAATATGAATGATTTTTTTAGCAACTTCACATACAATTATATCATCTTGAAACTACTTCTATTCCTATTTAGGCAAGACAGCAGGATATAAAAATCTATTTTAAAATCTATAAAAGCATTGTCACACTATTATCAATAACAGTAATAAAAAGAATCTGCTTATCTTGGTTTGCAACCTACTCAAGCACAGGTCCATACTCCAAGCTCAACCATAAGATGCTAAAGTGTAATTACTACTTCATGAACAGCATTCATTCTTAATGTTTTAATTTCTTTTTCAAATAACTGGAATGTTTTCAGTAATAATGTCTGACATCAAATGGATCCTTCATACACCTGAAATTGCAATCTTCTTTTAAAAAGGAATATACAATTAGCACATTAGAGTTCATTTTCTAGTAGACATAATGATAGATTTATATTAAATCATGCACCCTTTTTCTCTTGTTTTCCTTGACACTGAAACTAATGGCAAACTTGCAAGGTAGTAGGCTGGATTTAAGCAGCAACAGTTATCTCTCTAGAGAAATTTCCTGCTCTTCAGTTATGTAAACTTCACTCCTACCCAAACACTTTCCTGTATATACTCAAGTTAACTAAGTCAGCAATATTAAGAAAAAAAGTAAGTACACTAACAACTTAAGGAATTGCAATAAAAATTGCAGTGATTGGTACACAATAGAAAGAACAGGAGTTCTGTTACTAAACGAGTTGTGGTCTTGTTCATCACTAGGTACAGTATCTCACACATGGACACTCAATACATTTGAGGGCTTTTCTCATTTCTCATTTTCTCCTTCATGCCTCACTTTTCTTTTAAGGCTCCAGTATTCAAAGAACAAACTGAACACTGTATTAGTGCTTAGATAGAGCTCATTTGAAATAATGACTAAGAGAGCTTTACCACCCTTAGTCACCTACACAGTACAAGTGCAGTGTTTTGACCTACTTTCTGACACCTGGAAATGTTAATCTGAACACAATAAGAAAATATGTATAGAGCCTGAGCGTTTCAAAAATAGTTTCCAAATCAGACTAACACTAAAATACTAGATGATTGTCCAGAAATCACAATGCAGTAAAACCTTTTAAGTTGTATAACAGCAATATTATTATGTTATGGAAAACACAAAAGCTTTTTACTCCTGGTTTGACTCCAAGTTACAAAACCTCCCTGGATCTCTTTTCTCTTCTATAAAATTGAGATAATGATATCTATCTTACAAAGACTTTTTGAGAGAATAAATTAGATTACACCTGATAGCATGTCTGTATACTTCACTGTAGTGACTAAATAAAGGTTAGCCCTCCTCTTTTTAACAACACAACAACACTTTTCAAAGCTCTTCCTTCAAAAACTACTTTTATGTTCCACCTTCCCTCAAAAATTGTGAAATAGCTGGAGATCATAGAGCCAATACCCAGGCTGTACTGTCTCTTAAAGAGAAGAGTAAAGAACTTAAGCTATGATAATTGTGTTTATAACTACTTTAATTTTGAAAATATAATCAAAATTTCCAGTTTACTTTAATCTCATATATGCTTTTTATTCATACTAAAAAAATGTCCAGCCAGCAAAGTTAAGGAGTAATATACCTGCTTCCACGGAACAAAGCTACCATAGTTACATAGAAGAAATAAGATCAAACACTTTGACTACAGTGATTCCTTAGTAGTCTGTCCTAGTTGAAAGAAATTACTTGACTTTTTTCTTTATCATCTGACTTCCCACTCAAGTGATCTGGAAGTAGCTAAGGTAATAATTTCCTCTCATTAACTATTATTATGCAACTAGAGAACATGTTTAACATCCTTCTCAACTTCTTTCATCCATCTTAATTCTGGTTATTTATTTCAAAGCTGATTTAGTCTCTATGGAAAAAGCACAATATCATGAACTCTTCAAGTATTTTAATTTTTATACATGAAAATTAATTTCATTATATTTTCCATCTTTGCTCTCAACAAATATTAGTTACCTATTATATGCTAAGGACATCACTAGGTTCTAAATATAAAGGTTTTTAGATTATTGGTAAGCTTAATGAGATCAGTCAGTCACTAAGGAAATACAGTATAATTAAACACATAATTTATTCAAAATTCATGTAAAGAAAAGCAAATGAATCAAAAGAAAAACAATAACAAAATTTAGCAAAATAAAGCCCTAAATTACATACAATCTCAACTTTTTCCTCCCCAAAGGTAAAGGTAAATACATATTATCTACATTATAACATTTTTCCTAAAAACCAACTCCGTTTTCTTTCTTGATATTAGTACAAAATATTGATAGCCAGCTTTGGTTTTTGGTAAAACTAAGATATTGATCTACATCTTCCTTTTAATCTCCCCCTGCCCTCCATACACACACACATAAAAATCCAAATATGCTATTAATTCTCCTTAGTATGATAACTCGCTTTATTGTGTCAGTAAGATCACAAACAGCAAGAGCTGGACACAGGCCCACCGTAAACTACTAGAAGCTACTCTTGGTTGCTAAGGAAATGAAGAGGAAGTAGAAAGAATAGAGAAGAGTAGAAATTAATCTTACAGGTATTAGACTAAACATGACAAGTATTTACAGTGTTTCAGGTCTTCATGACTGGAGGGTTTTCCTCTGGGGATCACAAAAATATATTAATACCACTACACAGATTTAATTTGCTGCCATTTGTGACAAATGAATCAATTTGATTTGTTTGAAATCAACTTATTTGCTTTTATATGTCATTCTTTAAAAAAATCCAAAACACTAATGGTCACATTTAAGCACTAATTAATATAAACCAGATTGCAGCTACCATTTTTGTGAAACACAGGAAAACAATTATTAATTTTTCTTCATTTCCTTCCACTGCACCAGTTTTCTTGTATTTCTTTCCTGTCATGAATTCTAAGGGCTGAAGATTCCATCACTAAAGGTTTCAATCTAATCAATATAAGCTTAAGAAAAGAAAAAGAAAAAAGTAGACAAAAATTTTTGAAAAAAAATAGTAAATTAAATTTACATTCAGTGTCTTTTTAAAGTTCCAAGTAATGGTTTGGTTTCCCTTTTCTTCCCCCTGCTCTGCACACCCTCACAACCCCCCATACCATACCACTACCCTCCCCATACCACTACATCCAGACAGAGGGTAACAGTCTGAGCTGCACTGGTTGAGTTGATCCTAAAGTTAACATTCAGCAGCCCATTTCCAGACAGCAGCGCTAAATCTATTTGGATAAAACGCGTGTGACCCAGACAGTTGGCATTTGGCCCAAACGCGTTGCACCAGCAGCTCAAATAAAAACAAGAGTAAGAAACTTACTCTCTTGTTCCCTCTCAGTGTGCTTTCTCACTCTCTCTTGCTGTCTTTGCCTCTGGTATAAGAGGAAAACTTATCAAAGACAGAAATTATAGCACATATTATCACAAATATTTTCTAATCCCCCCTCCACCACTCTTGTTCTCTCTCCCTCAATCCCTGAACTTTAGTCCCATATACCATACATACAGACATACCGTGATAAACAAGGCTCCAGAGGGTTATGAGTCTAGCATGTCCCAAGCGACCAAAATTAAATCAAAACCACACGCTTTCATCTCCTTGATTAACCTATTAAGAGCTTAACATATCCTAGAGTATCAAAGCTACAGCTAGCAGATTACTGCTACCCTCAGTGCAGGCATGAAATATGCACTTGTCTGAATATTGAAGACACTGACATGAAACTACAAATTACAGAAGGCTTTTCTTTAAAAACTGGAAATGAATTTCAAACACACACACACATCATCATCATCATCATCACTTTCTCCATCAGTATTTGGTGATTAGTTAAAAGACCATAATAACCATAATCATGTCCACTTCACAAAACATGTAAATTCATACAATGCATGTATTTTCACATCATAAAATACCTGCAAGCCCCAGAATTCTACAATCCCCAAGTAGTCTAGTTTAAAAGATTTCTATCTGTAAAAGTTTAGTCAAACTCACTCCTAACCATTCGCTCTGAGAGAGAGAGAGCGAGAGAGAGAGAGAGATTTCTAAGCGTTATTCAGAAGACAAGCAAAGCATAAGTTTTTTTTTAAAGGTTTCATTGTATATTGTGAAGGCTTCCTTACCGTTTTCATCTTCAAATTCTGATTAAAAAGTAAGTTTCAAACAATAGAGATTGCACTGGACGACTCCCGCACTCCCTCTCCTTTTTTTTTTCTTTTTGACCCCCCCTTTGCAAAGCCACACCAGTCAGTTATTCTGCAGCCAGAATATAACTCTATAGTCTGGCTAACCCGAGCTTTACAGAACGGACTTTCAGATTTGGCAGCTTAA
>NW_008331125.1:108008-114650 GCF_000622305.1 Nannospalax galili | reverse complement strand
TCTCTCCCTCCCCCCCACCCTCCCCCCCCCAAAAAAAAGGAAAGGAAAAAGAAAAGAAAAGAAAAGAAAAGAAAAGGGAAAAGGCTTATTGGGGGTGGAAGTGGTGCCCTCTCTTCCTGGACAGCTTAGTGCCTTTGCTATGCAAATAACATGTGCAGAGCATCAAAAGGTATCAAGAGAAAAGAGGACAAGAGGAGCAGGAAGGGCAGCAAAGTTCTGTTGAAGTAGCCCTAGAGCTCACTACCGGCCCCCAGCCAACTTCAATTGCAGCAGAAGAAAATTTTGGCAGCTTTCCTCAGAGGCAGAACAAACTGACGTCAGTCTGCAGATGTGCCTGGGCTGCGTCGGGTGCGCATGTGTCCTGGGTCGTCACGTGGAGGGGGAGGGGAGGTAGAGGTACAATCGGGGTAACCAACTACCAGCCATTCAGAAAGGCTTAGACAATGTCAACTTTTCCACCCCGTGAATGAGAAATTCTGGCCCTTTAACCTCTTTCCTCTAACCCACTCCGCCTCTTTCCTCCTCTACCTCTAACCTCTTTTAGAGAGCCTTGTCTAGTTTGTGATTACTGTTTCTTGAAGAAAAGAGGGAAGAGAGGTTGGGTGACTTTAGATAGACTAATGTCACTTTTTAAACTCTCGGGTGTCATTCTCTGTATATTTTTGAAGTCTGTACAATAAAAACGTTCAAAGTTGCACATAAACACTTGCCTCCTGAGCAGTCAGAGCAAACTTCAGACCAGTGGTGCAAGCAGATTTCAAATCTCAGAAATTACATGTGTAGTTGAATATATATTTCAACAAGTGAGTTACCCCCGCCCCAAAGAACGAAAACTAAACTGAGATCTGCACATTTTTCCACGCGATTATGGATTTCAGGTTATGTGGAGCTTTAAAAGGAAGAGGTGGGGGGAAGGTGGTGAAAATGAAGTTTGCATTATTTCCAGATGAGAGTGAGACTGGGTGATGTTTTCAACTGCAACCGGGAAAGGCACAAGTGAAATGTTTTGTTTTGAAGTCAGTACACGGAATGAAACTTCAATGACTGCCTAAAGAAAAATAAATCCGAAATCAGCCCCCCCCCCAAAAAAAGGTAAGAAGGGGAGGAAACAGGAACCCAGCTGCGATCTCAAGATAAACAAACAAAACCTTAAAACTGGTTCTTCAAGCTTCCCAATCCCACCCTCCCCCTCCACCCCTTACACACCAGCTGCCAATGCAGCTTTTAAAAAAGGATAAAATACCACCACAATGTAGCACTTTCGCTTTCATTTGCTGGAAGAAAGCCACTGACATTAAATTGTGGAGAAAATGCCCAATATGTTTTCTGTGTCCTAAGCAAGCAAACAACGTCTGGCACACATAACGGAAACAGGACACAATGTGAAAACAGCTCAGGATAGATGCTGCCTTTCAGTGGTGTAATCTGCTGCATCATTTATCTGTCTTTACCGTGGAGTGTGGGCTTGAGAGTTAAGATTTTCCGAGGGTGGGGAGGGGGAAATTGAGCCTTGAAATTCCACTCTTTGGTTAACACCAAGTCAGTTTCCGATAGCCAGAAACTGAAAGGGAATTGGACCAGAGGGAAAAGGAGGAGGAGGAGGAACTTTCTAAATACCAGCTCTTAAATTTCTAGCTTCTGCTACCGTTATTGCCCATTTGAATTTTTTTTCCTTCCTATGCCGGAGGTAGTAGGTGTATTCTTCTGGTGCATTCATGAATAGCTGGCTTAAAGAAGGCACGAATTACATTGAAAAAGTCCAACAATGCAGTTACTTCAATGTTTCCTCCAGGATTAGACAGCGATAACCTAATAGTCTTCATTTTGACCTTAATCAGTAGTACTGTTTAAAAGCCATTTTAAACTTAGAAATACATTTTGTAGTTAGCATTGACAGTTTTAAATATACATTGAGCTCTGTGTGTGCGTGTATGTGTGAAATATATCAAAATGACTAAACCTCACAGCAATAATAATAAACGCCGAAAATAAAAGCAGGCTCAGAGCTGTCTTTTCATAAAATCACCTGTTAAATATGCATGAATCTTAACCTTCCTTAGTTTTTCAAACACTGGTATAAGATAGGTAAGCCAGCACAGAGAAGTAAAGTCAAAGTGTCATCACTAATTATCTTTATAATCTACCTAAAAATCTTTCACTCTCAATTAAGATAAACTGCCCTAGGTAGTAGCAGCTCTGTAAAGTAGCTTAATCAGTGAGAAGTGGACTTTGACTAATTACTTATTCAAAGAGTGCCATCCTGCGTCTAAACAGAGTAATGAAAATTTCCTAAGTTTCCTTCTTTCCTCCAAATGCTACAGTTAAGAATATTATGAATAAGAGTGAAAAATTATTAGTGTGAGAAATGAAGGGTCCGTTTAAATTTATGTACATATATAAATATCTATATTATTACAGTAAATATCAGACATAAGAAAAAATAGTGTAATGAGCCCCAACGTAGTCATCTCCAGTTTTAACATTTGTTGAAATCTGGCTCATCTTACTTTCTCTGTATTCTCCTTATTCATTCCACTCCACTGGATTATTGAAACCAATCCCAGATACTAATTGTCTCCATTAAGTACTTCCCTGCATTTCTACACTGTAAGAACTAGCTTTTAAAAACTACTAGACTACTATTACTCTTAAAGCAATAATAATTCATTCATATAACCAAATACCAATACTCTAAATATCTCAACACAGTCCAAACCAAACCCCGTATATTACATTGTGCTGATCCTCATGACGCCTGCGACGTGTGTGTGTGTGTGTGTGTGTGTGTGTGTGTATGTGTGTGTGTTTTCCTTCTGAGATAGGGTCTCTTTTATGCAGCCCAGACTTGCCTTGAACTCAAGACTACCCTCCTGCTTCAGCCTCCCACATGCTATGATTACAGACATATACAAGCACACAGAGCTCTACTGATCTACCTCTGGTATCTACTTTTCCAGGAAACCTTGTTTGTTGGTTTATTTGTTTTGACAGGCAAGGTCTCCCAATGTAGGCCAAGCTGGCCTAAAACAGTTTATGTAATTCAGGCTGGACTCAAATTTGTGATCCTCCTGCCTCAACCTCCCAAGTGCTGGTATTACAGGCCTGTGCTCACAATGAAATTATGATAGTTATATGAAAAAGTGAAAAAAGTACATAGCCAGATGTTAAGTGCTCAGTCTGAAGACATTTTACAAAGTAAACTTGCCCATTGAACCACTGCCTCTTAAGTCTCTTAAAAATTTTTCATTTTGTTATTTGTATTTGTGATTGACTACTAAAAATTATAGATATCTATGGTATATAAACTGGTACACATGATAGAATGACTAAAACAAGTTACTTGGGGCTGAGGATACAGTTCACTGGTATAATGCTTGCTTAGTATCTATGAAGCTCTAGGTTTGATACCTAGAAGAGCAAAAATACTAAAACGAAAATGAGCAAGCTATGTACCATATGTATTAATATACATACATTAACTTCCTCCTTAGCAAAACACTAAAAATATATCCACTTAATAATTTCAAGTATATAATACATTATTACTAATTATGACCAGGACTTTTGAACTTATTTATCCTAAATGAAAGTTTATATATTTTGACCAACACCTCCCTCAACCCCTTTCACCTGGAATATTTTTAAACCTATAGGTTCTACTTCATCTCTCCTTTTTATATTAATGTCTTGCCATTGTTTTTTTAAAATAAATTTTATGTGTATGAGTGTTCTGTCACCATGGACATAAGTGCATCATGTACATGCAATGCCGGCAGAGGCTGGCAGAGGCAAGAGGGCATCAGATTCCTTAGAAATGGTTGCTAGCCACCACATGGGTTCTGGGCATCAAACCTGTATTCTGGGCAAGAGCAGCCACTACTCTTAATCGATGAGCCATCTCTCCAGCTCCCTACCATCTTTTATAAAAATTATTTTATTATTTTTAATTATGTGTGTCTGTGGGGGGAGGGTATGTGCCTGTGAGTAAAGGCCAGAGGCATCAGCTGCCCTGCAACTGGAGGTACAAGTGTTGTGACCTGCCCAGTGTGGGTCCTTTTCCACAGCATCACTTACTTTTAAGTGCTGAGCCATCTCTGTAGCTCTTGCCCTCTTAATTCTGTATTTGGCATTTCTGTTAGCATGGACATATTTAAGAGCTATAAGCACATACAGGTGTGGTGGCACATGCCTTTAGTCCCAGCTCTCTGGAGGCAAAGGCAGGCAGATAGATCTCTGTGAGTTCAACACCAGCCTGGTCTACATAGTGAGTTCCAGGCCAGCTGGGGCTGCAGGGAAACCCTGTCTCAAAAGGAACCCCCCCCCAAAAAAAACTTATAAGTACAAATTATTTCCATTGAAACATATGAGGGCTGGTAATGTAACTAGGAGGTAGAACAATTATCTAGTGTATATGAAGCAATGGTTGAATTTCTAACACTAGAGTGAAAAGGGAAATATTTTATTCAGATTTAAATTAAACAATTAATGAATTCAGTTGTAGAAATTCTTTAAAATTTTTATACCACCAGGTCTTTTTCCCTTTCAAAATTTTTTCCTCCATCTTTTTTTTTTTCTGTTTAATTAAAAGATGCAGATTATGGAGGCTGGAGAGATGGCTCAGCTGTTAAGAGCACTGATTGCTCTTGCAGAGAACCCGGATTTGATTCCCAACACCCACATGGTAGCTAGAAACCATCCTTAAGTACAGTTCCAGGGGAATCCAACGTCCTCTTCTGACCTCTGCAGCACTGCACAACATGGGTGCATTCACATACATGCAGGCAATATACTCACACACATAAAATGAAAATGAAATATATTTTTTAAGATGAAGATTATGAGAATGGGATTGATAGCAGCCCCCCCGCCAGTTACACTCTAAAAAACAAAGAAAGATTTGCAAGCAGTCTTTAAAAACTTAATAAACTAGTGAACAGAGCAGTTAGGGGTGGGGGAGCTGGGATGTGGTTCAATGGTACAACACTTGACTAGCATGTAAGGCCCTAGATTTTATCTCAAAAATGAGGGAGAGAATATATGTATATATTTATGTATATATTTCAAAAGCTGAAAAAAGGCAAAGAAGTCTGAAAACCAAAGAATAGTACTAAGGAACTTTTAGTGGTAAGTACAGAGATCTTTTGAATTTTTAAAAATACATATTTTTAAAATTGTATGTGTATGTGTATATTGCCTGCATGTAAGTAAGTGCACCCATGTCATGCATGTCTATGGAGGACAGAAGAGGCTGTCAGATCCCCTGGAACTGGAGTTATGAACAGCTGTAGCTGCCATGTGGGTGCTGGGATTCAAACATGGGTCTTCTGCAAGAACAGCCAGTGTTCTTAACTACTGAGCCAGCTCTTCAGCCCCAACCTTTTGAATTTTTTAATACATGTCAATTAAATTTAAATTTCAAGCTAAAGACTGAGAAATTTCTTCAAATTTGATCAAAAGATGTAACTTAATGCTTGCTTAGCATTATTAAATTGAAGAGGAAGATAATAAATTAACTGTCCCCCTGAAACACTGAAACAAAATTTAACATATTAAAATTCAATTCCAAGTCCAGCATGGTGGTTGGTTGTTCACACCTGCAAAGTTAACACTTGGGAGGCTCAGGCAGGAGGACTGCCCTTGATTGGAGGAGTCTAGAGTACATAGCGAAAATGTCCTTTAAAAAAACATCAAAACAATGACTGGAAATGTAATACATTTGGTAGAGTATTGTCTAGCATTCACAAGGTCCTGGGTCAATTCCCAGCACACAGGAACCAGATATGGTGGCACATGCCTATAATTCAAGCACTTGGAAGGTAGAGGCAGGAAGATCAGGTCATCCTGGGCTATATAGTGAATTTGAGGCCAGCCTAAGGTAGAGACATTGCCAATAAATAAATAAATAAATAAATAAATAAATAAATAATAAAGCCAATCCCATACATTTTCCTTTTTTAAGTGTGTGTAGTATATATGTGCGCATGCACATGGTACAGCATACGTGGGGATTAGAGGGCAACCTTGAGTATTGGTCCTTACCTTCCACCTACTTTGAGCCAGGGTCACTTGTTGACTACATACATCAGGCTAGCTAGCCCTCAAGTTTCCAGGGACTGTACTGTCCCCTTCTCTCATCTCACCTTGGGTTGCTGACATCTAGCTTTATGTGTGTTCTGGGGATCCGAACTCCAGCCCTAATGCTTACATGGCACACTTTGATCACTGAGCCATTTTCCTAGGCTCAATTCTATGTACTTTTGGAACAATGCATTTGATTCCTTCAATGAGATGGGATTTCAATTTGATACAGTGAAACAAATATTTTCTAATCTCTTAAAAGACTATTACAAGGGGCTAGAGAGATAGCTCAGCAGTTAAGAGCACTGGTTGCTATGGCAGAGGACCTGGGTTGGATTCCCAGCACCCATATGGTGGTTAACAGGCATCTGTAACTCCAGTTCCAGAGGATCCAACACTCTCTTCTGACCTTGGTTGACACTGCATGGCACGCGTGCACCTACCTATATGCACGCAATACACTCATACACATAAAATAAAAATAATAAAATATTTCAAAAATTGAATTTCTTCAATAAGTGCAGTCTCAAAGCATAAAGGAAAAGACTGACTTTTAAATAAAAT
>NW_008331125.1:89936-106819 GCF_000622305.1 Nannospalax galili | reverse complement strand
TTATTATTTTTATTTTATGTGTACGAGTGTATTGCCTGCATGTATATGAGTGCACCCGTGTCATGCAATGCCACGGAGGTCAGAATAGGGCTTCGGATTCCCCTGGAACTGGAGTTAAGGACAGTTTGTAGTCACCATATGGGTGCTGGGAATCGAACCCAGGTCCTCTGCATGAGCAGTCAGTGCTCTTAGTTGCTGAGCCAACTCTCCAGCCCCGAGATTTAAGAAATCATTAAAAATGAAAAATATGAGGCAAACAACTGGGAGAATTGGCAATAAGTATAATTAAAACTGACTAAAAATGTAGAAATTTAAGAATTATCTCACAAGTCTCACAAGAGACCAAAAAATAATTAGAAAATGGTATTATCAGGCAGGTAGTAAGAGAAAACAAACTAATAAAAAAATAAATGAATAAACCGGGCATGGTGGCGCAGGCCTTTAGTCTCAGCACTCTCAAGGCAGAGGCAGGCAGATCTCTGTGAATTCAAGGCCAGCTTGGTCTATATAGCAAGCAAGCTCCAGGCCAGATGAGGCTATAGGGAAACCTTGTCTCAAAAAGACCAAAAAAAAAAAAAAAAAACAACAACAAAAAAAAGAATTTTATAAGGTGCAAAGTGTTCAATCTCACTAGAAATCATAGAAACACAAATGTTTCTCTTTCAAAAAGGATAGAAATGTTAAAATTTCACAATATCAAGGATGGATAGGATTTAAAGAACTAGACACGTCATAAAGATTTGGCAGGAAGTGAACCTAGACTTCCAACATAAGCAGCGGGTTGTCTATCACTGAGCTCTACTCCTAATCCTGATATACATTTTTGTTGTTGCTGCTGTTTGTTGGTTTTTGCTGTTGTTTTGTTTTTGTTTCTTTGAGACAGAGTCTCCCTATGTGGTCCAGGCTGGCTATAAACATAACATTTACTGCAGGCTGGTCTTCAGCTCCTGAACTTTCTGGCTCCACTCCCAAGTGCTGGGATTTTAGGCATGCTCTACCATACCGAGCCATCCTCATATTATTTTTGACAGAACACAAATAAATTAAATGCAAATAAGAGAAACAGGAATTTGGTAATGTCTAATAAAGAAGAAAATATACACAATCTTGTTAATCAGCCACTCTACTTTTAACCGTACAATCTTTTTTTAAAATATTTTTATTTTATGCATATGAGTGTATTGCCTGCATGTATGTGAGTACGCCTGTGTCATGCAATGCCATGGAGGTCAGAAGAGGGTGTCAGATTCTCCTGGAACTGGAATTAAGGACGGTTCGTAGCCACATTGTGGGTGCTGGGAATAGAACCCGGGTCCTCTGCAAGAGCAGTAGGTGCTCTTAACCGCTGAGCCATTTCTCCAGCCCCTTAGCTGAAGCATACAATCTTAAGAAATTCTCATAATGTTAAATTCCAATTAATAAATAACTATAACATTATCGTTTGTAACAGTGAAAAAATGGAAAACAATCTCAATAATTATTAATAAGGAAATAAGTTGTAATCTTATTCCTGTGTGGACAGTTTAATTAATTAAATAAATCTACATATGTCAAACATGAATAAGTTATGTAATAATGAATTGAAATCTTTATACAATGCATTAACATGACTGTAATAGTGGTAGAGAGTGGAATTAGCGATGTATATGATATGACATAAAATTATAAATCTATCAATTTATATATATTTGATTTTTTTGAGATATGGCCCCCAGCTGGTCTGAAACTCTCTACATAGATCAAGCCGGCCTCAATCTCACAAAGATCCAGCTACTTCTGCCTCCCAAGTGCTGGGATTAAAGGTGTGCCACCATAGCCTGGCTCACTCATAAATTTTTAATATACACCAAATATATAGCTCAAATTTACAAAAATCTACACGGGAAGAATATATAGTAGTTTGAAGATTGTAGTCACCTGAAGGAGAAAAATTAGGGAATGAGATTAAGCAAGAGCACAAAGCAGACCAAATCGGCAAAATTTTGCTCAACTTCCTCATGTTGGGACTAAAGGTGTGTGTCACCATGCACCTTATTTGAAAAAGATAATCTGGGGGGTGGAGAGATGGTTCAGTGGTTAAGAGCACTTGCTGTTCTTGCAGAAGACCCGGGTTTGAATCCCAGCACCCACATGTCAGCTAACAACTGTCTGTAACTCCAGTTCCAGGGGATCCAGCAGCCTCTTTTGTCCTCAGGCATTATACAACATGGGAGCACTTACCTACATGCAGGCAATACATGCATAGATATAAAATAAAAATAATAAAATAAAAAATTTAAAAAAGCCTCATTCCCCAATGAACTGGCCTTTCCCACAGCTCCTAGGAAAGCTCCATTAGAGAGAGAAGATGACAGAGTTCTCTCTCTACTGGCAGTTCTCTCTCTACCTGACTCTAGGTGTTGGCTGAAACTAATCAGCAGTGAATGTTTAATGTCAGAGCCACCAAGGCTGTAATATCACTGGCCCAAACAAGAATGAGACCCAACATTTATTACTAAAAACCTCTAGACTATGACAGTAAGATGCTTTGAAGAAGCACTGAGATTTCTGGGATGCTAGGAGACCACTGGCTGTTCTTGCAGAAGACCCAGGTTCAAATCCCAGCACCCACATGGCAGCTAACAACTGTCTGTAACTCCAGTTCCAGGGTATCCGACAGCCTCTTCTGTCCTCCACGGGCATTGCACGACACGGGTACACTTACCTACATGCAAGCAATACATGTGTATACATAAAATAAAAATAATAAAATTTTTTTTTAAATAAATAAAAAAGATAATCTGATTACCAGAAAATTAACATCTGCAGATTCAAAGTATTGAAGGTATATCCAAATATATTATCTTAATCTCTATCTGGTTGAAATTAAACTTTAAAAGGAGGAAGCTGGGCATGGCAGAGGCTAAGGCAGGAAATTTGTTGTTAGTTCAAGGCCAACCTGGACTACATGCTCTGGTCCAAGTGAGCCTGAGCTACATAGCAAGACTTTGTCTCAAAAACAAAAAAAGAAAAACAAAACAGGGGGAAAGAAAATACCGCTATTATTCATTCTTACAATTTATCTGTCAATTTCAGTAATTTTATTATTTGAATTTGTAATTAGAAATATATTAGGGCTTAGTAACAAAGTAAAATTCATATACTACCGAAAAGCTTGACAACTTGATTTTGATCCCTGGGTATGATAGAAATTTGAATTAGATTTATATAATGTGCTACCACTTATAAATTATAAATAGCACACCAAACATATAGCTCAAATGTACAGAAACCTAAACAAGAAGAATATATGGTAGGAGAGAACCAATTCCAGCATGTTGTCCTCTGACCTCCATAAGCATGCTGTGGCATGCATGTATGCCCTTCCCACAAATAAATACATAAATGAAATTAACCTGTTAGATTTAACATAATTTTAGTCTTTCTACTTAATATTAAAACCAGAGATAGCTGTAAAAATACAGTTGCATTTAAAACTTCTTCCTTATAATGTTCTTTAGTGTAGCATAAAACCAAAAGAAGAAACAAGAAAACTTGGGAAGAAATAGGTGGGTAAAATCAATGGCTCATTGATTTTATATCATACAAGTGTCATCTAATATCTTTAAAAAGAAAATAAGGGTCTGGAGAAAAGGCTCAGTGGTTAAGAGCACATACTGCTCTTCTGGAGAATCAGAATTCAATTCCCAGCACTCACAACTGCCTGTAACTCCAGGTCCAGGGGGATCTGACACCCTTGGCCTCCATAGCCACCTGCACATTTTGACTTACTCATAAACACATACACATAACTTAAAATAATAAAAGTAAATTTTCCAAAAAATATTTAACACTTTTATGTGTATGAGTTTTTACTGGCATTTATGTAAGTGTACCAGATGAATGAAATTCCCATGGAGGCCAGAAGAGAGCATCAGCTCCCCTGGATCCGAGTTACACAAGGTTGTTAGCCACCATGTGGGTGCTGGGAACTGAACCTCTGTCCTCTGCAAAAACAGCCAGTGCTCTTAACCACTGAGCCATCTCTCCAGTCACTAAAGTTCAATTTGTTGGATTCTTGGTTTGCAGGTCCCCTGCTCAACTTCTGGAGAGCTTTGCTTCTCTGCATGTGTGTATGGATGAGTGATTCTTTATTCTTTCTAAATAAAGCCTCATGCTACATCTGAGATTTTCCAGGTCATTTAATTCTTTAATTGGCAGAGAAAACTAACTCACAATGCCTAGACTGATAACGAAGTGACATTACCATTTTCCATGGCTTTTAAGACTACCTACATGCCAATGACACCTGCTGTTTGCTGTGTCTGATAGGCAAGACAAAGTTAATGTGATCGTAATAGAATTCAACTTATTCCTATCTTTCCCGTTTAGTCAAAGGTATTATAGTTTACAAATTACTTATTCCAGAAGACTAGGAATCATCTTTTGTTTCTTTTCTTCACTGCCCACATAAGTCCTCTTGATTCTGTGCCCAAACATGGACTGATTATACTTATTTATCCATTTATCTCTGTCCTACTCCAAATTTCATGATAGACTATGTCCATTTCCTGATTCTGCAATATTTTTCCAATCTGTCTGCTGATTCCACACTTATAACCCTAAACCAGATCTCTTTTCTAGAACTTCTTAGTCTACTTATAATAAAATTGACACTTTTTCATAGCATAAAGGCTCTACATGACCTAGATAGTACCCACCTCCCTGACCTCACTGGGAAACTAAGTTTCTTCCACACACACTGGTTCTTGGTGGTGGTGGTGATGATCCTCCTTCTCCTCTGCCCCCATGGCCTTGTCCTCCTCCTCCTTTTTCTCCTTCTTCTCCTCTTTGTCTTCCTTTTCCTCCTCGTCCTCTTCTCCTTCTCCTTCTTCAAATAGGTCAAATCCTTCTCTTGGAATGTTCTTCCCAAGAATTTTGACATGGCTGATACTTCAAATCAATTGTGTCTTAATTTAGGTATTAACTCATTCAGAGGCCTTTCAAAATTATCTGAGAAAAAAATTTTGTTAGAGTAATACCAGAATTTATTAGCACTAAAACGACAATTCTGGGAAAGCAAAAAAAAGTAATGTTAAAAATTACAAGTGTAAACAGGAACAATGTAGGGCCAGTCAGGACATGTCCTTTTCTTTCCAATGTGAATGGAATATTAACCCAAATTAACCACATCAACAAATACATGATTCTTCACTATATAAAAATATCTTAAAATATATATTTAACTAAAATAAAAACATAGTAATAATATAGTCTGCACATGGTGTAGATGTAATCCCACTGAAATGGGCCAACAGCCCACAGAAAACAGCTGACACAAAGACCCAAAAATTCAGTGCCTTGCTACAATGGGAGGAAAATCATCCCACACCTATCCAAGGCTCAGGGACTTTTACTGAAGAGGTTGGTGGAACCTGAGGAAGGGGTGGAGTGTTAACTGGAAGTGTCCTCCACCACTATGCAAACCATAGTCACACCTCCTTCATATGCTCACCAAGGAGTCAAGGAGTCAAGGTGGGAGTCAATTACCCCTCCCACCCAATCAATCAACCTTAGCTGCATATGGGGGAGGGGCAACGGATATATAAGCTGAGAATGCCATGAGGCACCTCTCTCACCATTTTGTGCAGCTGTTGGAAGTCACAGGACCTATATTTGAGGGTGGTAAATGCGGGGAGGGGGCATACTCCTGTAAATAAATCCCCACCCTTGCTCTGTTAGCAAGCCCAACATGAGTTCAACCCACAGCACTCATACAAAAAGCTGGGCATGGGGTCATGCACTTATTATCCCAGAACTGGGAAGGGAGTGGCAGGAAGATCCATGGAGCTTGCTGACTGGTGAGTCTAGTCTAACCTTCAAGGCCTGGATTTCAGTATGTTATCCTGTCTCAAAAAACAGGTGAGGGGCTGGAGAGATGGCTCAGCGGTTAAGGACACTGATTGCTCTTGCAGAGGACCACGGTTCGATTCCCAGCACCCACATAGTCGCTAATAATCATTCTTAACTCCAGTTCCAGGGGAATCTGAAGCCCTCTTCAGACCTCCACGGCAATGCATGACACAGGTGCATTCACACATACATACAGGCAATACACTCATACACATAAAATAAAAATAATAAAATATTTTTTAAAAAATTGCCTCTCAGGGTCAACACAGAGGAAACATTTCCTCCATGCTTCCAAGCAAAGCCAGCCATGGTTGAGCAGGATCTTTGACCTATCTTCACATAGATGGAACTGGTAAAAGAAAGGAACCAGGGGCTCCTCCCAAGCCCATGTGACCCCTGAGGAACAGATCCTCAACAGCCTTGAATGTAAAAATAAATCGGTTTATCTGGGCCAACTGTATGGCCTTAAACACCCAAAAGGAAAGCATAACCAAAGATTAAAGGGGCCAATGTAATTTTTTTTAAGAGTCCATATGTATAGCTAAAGGCTACATAACAAGAAACAATGCCAGATAGGAAATACTTTCTTTTGAGTTGTTGACCAGGGTGGCCAAAGGGACTCCTAGATAGTAACCCAGCATAGAACTGGGAAAATGAACAGCAGACCCCAATCTTATCTAAAGGGATATTGACAACTGATTGCTGCTAGATAAGGAACAGTTGACCTTCCTAAAACAAAGACCTCTAGATAGGCTGACTAGATTCACTAGATGGACAAGTACTGGGGAACGCTTGGGGGTCCCGACAACACAGCAGGCAGCGGCAGGGAATGACAGAGTAAAAGGGCTCTAGTGGGGGGGGGCTATGGGAGGGTGCCATCTAGGAAGTGGGTGTATAGATGAATAAGATGGTTTGGGATGTTCTGTGTGATATACACACAGAAAAAAATCAACAAATTTAAAAAAATGATCAAATATTTGATGAGGAAGCATAAAATTTATATCATGTTAATTAGTAGAGGTGATAAACATTACCATTGAAATCTACCCAATGACTTTATATCCATATACAGGTGCCAAGGATCTGAGTGCAACCTACTATGATTAGTAATAATCAGATACATACAGATTAGAGATGCATGCACCAACATTTAAGTGATATTAGCAAAAACAATGAGTCTTTCTGTAAGAAACAGTATATTTTAAAATGAAATGGAGATCTTTTTTAAAGGTTAAAAACTCATTCAACTTTATGTCTTACAGGGTTTATACTGAGTTCAATATTGTATAACTGTATTAATTCAACTGTGAACCTAAAAATTTTATAGCCACATTTGAAAGAGATGTATCTTTGCTCTGGAAATTGTTATTGAGTATGTTAAAGCTGTAATGAAATGCTGCTTCTAAAAAATAAAAAGAAATTGCCTCTCTTTGCAATAATAAACTAAATTTTAAAAAAATATTGATTAGGTTTAGTGATAAAAAAATAATATAGTCTAGGCCGGGTGTGGTGGTGTATGCCTGTAGACCCAGTACTGAGAGGCAGAGGCAGGTGGGTCTCTGTGAGTTCAAGGCCAGCCTAGCCTACATAGTGAGTTCCAGGACAGCTGGGGCTACAGGGAGACCCTGTCTCAAAAAGATAAAAAACAAAATGAAACAAAAAATAACAACATAGTCTGATATTTCTAATATTTCTAGAACTCTAAGTACAAAGTTGGTCTTTTTTAAGGAAATGATGGTAGATATGTTGATCAGGCTCCAGTGGATGAATATAGGCTGACTAAGACCCAGTGGATGAACTTACACTGAGGGCATCTGGGTACACTGCTTTGATTCTATAGGCCTTAACATATATGACAGAATGCATGAAATCCAGCTGGAGTCTCTTGGGGGGTATATAAATGGAGGGTCTAAATATGATTAAGATGTAGTGTACGAAATGTACAAAAATTCAATTTTAAAAAAATAGGAAGAAAAAAAGGTCAATGCCAAGACAACTTCTTTTGGAGTTGTTGACCAGGAAGGTCCCATGGACCCTCAAACAACACTGGCTATTGCAATCTCTTGTTTGCCCTCCAGAAATTGATGGTAAAACCCTATTGTTGAAGACACTTAACATATCTGAGTTGTAGAACAAACATGGAAAAATCAAGCAGGTACTGATCTCAAAGTTTCAACAGCACTCAGGAACCTGAGGAATGTAAATGACTGTGAGTTGGAGGCCAGCCATTGTTATCTAGTGAACCCTGTCTCAAAAAACATAGAGCCAGGCACGCTGGCACAAGTGTTTAATCCCAGCGCTCTGGAGCCAGAGGCAGGCAGATCTCTATGAGACTGAGGCCAGCCTGGCTCCATATTGAGTTCTAGGCCAGCTAGGGCTACAGGGAGACCCTATCTCAAAAAATACAAAAAGAAAACAATTTTTCTCTTTGGGTATACGTATAATCCCTGAACATGGGCAGTACACTTAATCAGTTCAAGGTCATCCTCCACTACATACTGAGTTCAAGGCCAACTTGGGGCTATGAGAGACTTTGCCTTAACCTAAAACAAATAAATAGAAGAAAAAAATTGGTTGCTATTAAACTTCACTTTCACAATTAGTTTGAACCCTATGATTCATCAGTTCTCAGACCAAGTTTAGAAATATAATGAGGCACATGTTACTGTTTCCTAGGCATTTACTTCTAATATCCCCACTCCACCCCACCACTACCATGGTATTTTATGCAATCATCTATTTTATGTGATTATGCGGATCACACAACACAACTTGATGGCATGCCAAATTATATATGATTTTCATGTAGCTGAAAATTATTTAAGTCATACATTTAGCTACTGTTAAATCACTTTTTTTTCTACTTAGATATCCATTTCATGTTACTTTTAATTCTTGTTATGATAAACACTTTAAAAATTTGGTTTTAGGTCTTGCTGATAACTTCAATGATGTTTATCTAAAGATGTTTTCAATTTGCCCTTGTCTCTGAATGATAAAGTAGCAACACATATGACATTCTGATATTTCAGAGTATCATTCCTTTAGTTATGTAGCTCTTAAATCTATGGATTGCCTTCTAACTCAGAAGCCAGAGGCAGGAAGAGCTCTGGAGATCAAGCCCAGCCTAGTCCACATAGCAAGTTTCAGGCCAGATGGAGCTATAAGGAGACCCTGTCTCAATAAAAAAAAAAAAAAGAAAGAAAGAAAGAAAAGGAAAAGAAACATCAGGTCTATGGTTTGATGTTTTTCTTCTTTCACTCCCACTTTCCTTCCCCAGTTGGGGCTTGTAAAATTGCTTCAATCTGCTCCATTTCCATTCATTAAAGCCAGTTGGTAAACATAAAAAAGCTATCGAATAAATTTTATAACTACCAAAAAATAAATAGTATAATATTATAAGCTAAATAGATCATATTGAAATTTTACAAATATTGCTTTTGGTATTCCAGTTTGTGCAGGATCCTTCCTTGTAATTAATTTTCTTTAATGTTGAAATGTATTACCATTAACCTATACCAAAAAAATTTTTTTAATATAACCTGAAACTGCTCAAGATCAGAAAATCTAGTTGAGTCTTTTTAGCTCTAGACACAAGCATAGTGTTATCAGAGGGCCTTGGGTCACTAGACAAGGAGGGGTGGGAAGAGGAGGACCCTTCACCAGACTAAGGGGTCTTAGCCCCTTCATTCCTCCTCCTAGGGCTGCCAGGAGGCATGAAGGATTTCAAGTAATAAATGTAGGTAGATAGCCCAGTGGGCAGCTGGGTCTAATATGCCAAAATGAGGCTAAGCAGTCAGAAACAACAAGAGGGACCAGTCCAAGAGAAACAACTGCTACCCAACAGACCCCAAGCACCCTCTATCTGTGCTCAGACACCAGAGGTTATCTGCCCAGCACACTCAGCTTTTAATTTCATACAACTTCTAATAGTTTCTCATCCTTTCCTTGTATTTCATCACATTTGAAGTTATACCTAGTTATTTTATTGGAAGATACACATTTAGATTTATTTGATATTTTCTGATGGGACACATCAGGGGGACCCAACCCTTTTTAGGGAATTTGGCTGAGGATTAGCATGGTTAGAAAAGGTTCCCTGGCTCTCTGCTTCCTGAGTGCTGCTGTGATATAACCAGGTGCTCCACAGCCCCACTTCCCCACATGGAAGCAGTTCCCAGTGCCATGCCTTTCCCACCACGATGGACTGTATCAATCTCAAGCCATAAACAAAAATAAAACTCTTCTCTCAAACTTTTTGTTGTCAGATATTTTGTCACAAGGAGAATAGGAACTAATACAGAAAACTGGTAATGAGCACGAGATCACTGTTATGATAAACTTATGTGGTTCATAGGCCTTCAGAAATGGTTGACAGGACTATGGAAGAGTTTGGAGTTGTAGACTACAGAAATCCTAAAATACCGTAAGCAGAGCATAATGGGCAATGCTAGGGAAAGTCTGCAAGAAGAGAATGCCAATAGAAGTGCAGATAGTAGACTGTGCTCACGAGGCTTTAGAGATGAATGAGCACTACATCAGAAACTGGGCAAGAGACCATTACTGCTACATTCTGGTGAAGAAGCTGCCTACATTCTCCTGTGTCCTGAAAATTTGCATAAGGTTAAACACAAAAGTAATAGGTTAATTTGTTTGGCAGCAGCAACTTGAAGATTGGATAGCATTCAGGCTCTGTCATAGTTATTTCTCAATATTCCTAGCCAGATATATATGATGAAGAGCAGAAAGATGTGGAAAATGTGCAAAACATGTGCTTAAAGTTCCAAACAGACAGGCTTCTGGCACTTGGGAGGCAGTCAGGTGGATCTCTGTGAGTTCAAGACCAACCTGGTCTACAGAGTGAGTTCCAGGCCAGCTGGAGTTACAGGGAGACCCTGTCTCAAAAAAGCTAAAAAAAAAATAAAAAAAAAAAAAAAAAAAAAAAAAAAAAAAAGTTCCAGACAGTATGTTTGAAAAAAGCAGCTTTAATTATTAAAAATAGATTACCACAATTACGGAGAAATCAGGAACTTTTACACTGGGACAACACAAAAACTGTTTTGAGGGTGAGAACTTATTCATCAACAGCTCCTATTTGGTGTTGGTTTTTTTTAAAATTTATTTATTATTTTTATTTTATGCGTATATGTGTATTGCCTGCATATAGGTAAGTGACCCATGTCGTGCAATGCCCACAGAGGTCAGAAGAGGCTGTCGGATCCCCTGGGACTGGAGTTATGGACAGTTGTTAGCTGCCATGTGAGTGCTAGGATTCAAACCCGGGTCTTCTGCAAGACCAACCAGTGTTCTTAACCACTGAGCCATCTCTCCAGCCCCAACAGCTCCTATTTGTAAATAAATGGAAATTTACTTGAAAGAAGAGTGACTGAAGAGAGTGCCAGAGACAAGAGAATTGTAATGATGGCTTGCTCAAACAGGACTGCCTAGAGAAATATTTTATTTACCTCAGGCAGATAGCTGCTCAGAGGCTGTTGCATCCAACTTCCAAGGAGGCTAGACTACATCTTGAATGAACAGCAGAACTTGGCATCATCCACATGGTGCTGCTTTTGTAGGAATGCAGAAAACAAGGCTTACAGGGTCATGGAGGCTTCCAACAAGGTTCCAGAAAGGCACCAAGGAGAGATAATGTATCACAGGGTCAGATTCCTAAAATGAGGTTCTAAGAGACCACTGTCTGAACCATGAAGATGAAGTGTAAGTTGAAGTGAGGTTACAGGATGCTGGATATGCCAGGAATGCAGGATGTTTACCAGGGAAGGCTGCAGGCACTGAGTGAGGTCAGCCCAAGAGAGTGTATGTATGCTTGCTGGTGGCAGAGCCAGATGGACAGAGCTGCCCAAACCTATTGTATAGTCCAGATAATGCCCCCATGAGCCCTGGACACTGACACTGGAATTACGAGTTTGGTATTTTCCCGTTTTGGTCTTCTTTGCATCCTCCTATTCCTTAGAACAGGAATTTTTACTTTGTGCCATTGAATATTGGCAGTATATAACTTCTTTATTTATCTTCATTTTTTTTTTTTTTTTTTTTTTTTATCTTTTTGAGATGGTCTCCCAGCAGCTACAGTTGACCTGGGACTCGCTATGTAGACCAGGCTGGCAGAAATCAGCCTGGTTCTTTTAATTTACAGGGGCTCAGGGCTAAGAATTTGCCTGAGTCTCTGAGGAGAATTTGCACTTTCCAACATTGTTGCAACCACAACACTATGGGGACTTCTGAAGTTGGATTACATGCATACTGCATTATGAGTTAGCCATGAACCCTCAGAGAATGAATGTTACAGTTTGACAGTGAAATATCCCTTACTGGTTCCTGTTTGATTACTTAGTCCCCAGTTGGTAATGTTTGGGGAGTTGTACTGATTAGTTTTTATTTTCAATGTGACACAACCTAGAGTCACCAGGGAAGAGAAAATCTCTGTTGAAGAATTTCTCAGATCAGAATGTTTTACGGCCACATCTATATCTACTTTCTTGATTGTCATTTGATGTAGGAGAACCCAGCCTACTATGGGCAATTACCAACCCTAGGCACATGGCCCTGGGCTGTATAGGAAAACTAGCTGAGCAATCCAGAGAGTGAGCCAGTAAGCAGTGTTCCTCCATGGCTTCTGCTTCTGTTCTTGCTTGAACTCCTGCCCTGACTTCCCTCCGTGATGAACTGTTACCTGGAAGTATAAGCTGAAATAAACCTTTCCCTCTCCAAGTTGCTTTTTGTTGTGGTACTTATCACAGCAATAGAAAAGCAAACTAGAACAGAGTTTGTGGACCACATTTGGAAGATGAGGCCTAGAGGGAAGTGAGCTGCTGGGGGGGTGGGAGTTAGGGGCTGGAGGGAGGGGTGTCCTATAGCCCAGCCTAGATTCTCTGTTTACTGACTGCCAACATGTAACCAGCTTTCCCATGTTCCCACTGCCCCAGTCACAAGCTGGTCCTGTTTCCATACCTTCCCTGCCATAATGAATTGAATTCTCTCAAACTGGGAGCCAAAATAAATTCTCCCCTTTTAAAGAGTTCCCCAGCCAGGTATGGTAGTACATGCCTTTAATCCCAGCACTTGGGAAGCGGAGGCAGAGGCAGGCAGATCTCTGTGAGTTCAAGGCCAGCCTGTCTATGTAGTGAGTTCCAGGCCAGCTGGGACTACAGGAAGACTCTGTCTCAAAAAAATTTCCCCAAAGAATTTTAACTCTTCGGGATGTGGTACACACCTTTAATCCCAGCACTTAAGAGGCAGAGGCAGGCAGTTGTGAGACTGAGGCCAGTCTGGTCTACATAATGAGTTCCAGGCCAGATGGGGCTACAGAGAGACCCTGACTTTAAAAAAGTAAATAAAAGAATGTTAACTCATGTCAAATATTTGTTGTAAATAACGTCATTTTTCTATTATTAATGACAAAGCTGTCAGGTTCAAGCAGTTTGGGTACTTGACTGACAGCTGTAAGACTTTATTTGACTGGGGAGAGACAGAGTCTAACAATGAGCTGTTGCTGTTGTTGGTACAGTTTGTCAGGCTGCAGGGACAATGAACTATGTTACTATAGCTCCTGAAGGTTCACAGTGGGTATTAGCAATTACAACTTCAGCCGTGTCATTTCCAGGGGAACCTCAGCTGTCAATCAAGCAGGATTTCCAAGTACAGTTTCTCAAGTTCTCCTGAACTAATGTCATGAACTAATGTCATAATAAAGCAGCTGCTCAAGGAGACTCTGACCCAGCCTCCCATACCTGGAAATGACTTCAAATCAGTGGCATGTAGCCCAGAAACATTTTTTTCCAGTGGTGAGAAACACTGCAATTATCATGGCCTCAATTCAAATTGTGCCTTTGCTTCTAAACTCTACTTCAGTTAGCAAAGACTCAGATAACCTGCAACAGCTGCAGGAAATTTCTCTTATGACAGCTTCAGATGAACCTTAAATGACCTCAGAGATCTGCTTCAGATGACTACAAACAAACCTTCCCAGATAACTTACTAGCAGGTCAGCAGCACTACCTGTTGTAATAAGTATGCATGTGTGACTAGCTATATATACCGTACTCCTCTCACTTTCTCACAGCAGTCTGGAGACCTCTCTTTTGTGTACTGCACACTCCCCATACTCCATGCTGCAACCTAGACTCCCCCAAAAGCGTAATCTGAGTGTTTTTATTACCTTTACAATGGGTTGAATGGGATAAGCCAGCTATACAAATAGACCACTTCTGGGACTGCCAGCCAGACATACAAGGCAGCAACTTCTAAAAGGCAGCTGAACAGTTCCAAAGTGGCAGGAGTAGAGATGGGAGAGAATTGAGACTGTGAAGGGTGTGGACTCACGGGTATTCAATTTTATCCTGTGGGTTAAAAATTTCCCGATATGTCAGCATGCACAAATGAGCTCAAAGTGTAAAACTTCTAGAAGAAAATCATGTGTTTGGCTTGACAAGGTCTTAGATATAATGCAAAAGAACAATCTGCAAAAGAAAACATTAACAAGCAAGATGTCATTAGTTTCTAATTTTTTAAACTCCTGTTTATTTTCATTTTATGTGTATGAGTGTTTTGTCTGGATGTATGAAAATATACCTCTGTAGTCCCAGTTCTTCATAGCTGAGAGCCCTAGCAGTGAAAAAAGTTCCAGAAAACAACTGAAAGTTACTACAGGGTTGTAACATGAAGAGGTAAGATTCCTGATACCCTGAGCTCAGAGGTATAAAATTCACGGCTTAGGTGTCAGGCCACTGACACTTACAGACTCAGTTGCAGCACTAACAATGGAGGGTTCGGACACTCCAGTCTTGGAGCTGCTGGCACTAAGGGTGTTGTTTTTGAGTCTAGTCATTATTTATGTCTGTATAGAGCAGAACCCTCAGCCTATTGGTGACAAAAAAAATGTTACACATGTTTAACAAGAATATAACAAATGGAAGGCATTGGTGATACATGCTGTAATCTGAAGCAAGAGGTTCATGAGTTCACTGTCAGTCTGAGATACACAGAGAAACCTAGTTTCAAAAAAAAGAAAAGATATTAGAGAGATTGTGTCCTTGTCAATGCAAATGTCAAGGAATTCACATTATCAATATCTTATTATGAGTAATGTTAACCTTGACTACTTGGTTAAGATGGTATCTGTTGGGTATCTCTATTACATAAGTACTATATTTCCTTTTGCAGAAAATAAAAATAAGGAATTATGGACTACAAAAATTTACAATGAATTTCCCCACATTAATTAAAATACCTTCAAAGAATACTAACAAAATTATTCTTATGTTGGCATAATGACAACTTTCATCTGTATTTACTACATGGAGAATTTCCCATTATTATCTCATGAGTATTTAATTGTATTCTGTGGGTTAAAAATCTCCGTATATTTCAGCATGCACAAATTAACTCAAAGTGCTTTCATATACCTAAGAACTATAATTGTAGAACTTCTAGAAGAAAACCATGTGTTTGGATTGACGAAGTCTTAGATATGATGCAAAAGAACAATCTACAAAAGAAAGTATTAATGTATATCATTAGACTTTCTAATTCTTTAAAATTTTTACTTATTTTTATGTGTATGAATGTTTTGTCTGCATGTAAGTGCATCACGTGTGTGCAATGCCAAAGAGGCCAGAAAGCAAATCAGATCTCCTGACACTGAAGTTACAAATGGTTGTTAGCTGCCATTGGGTGTTGTAAACTTAACCTGAGCTCTCTGCAGGAGCAGCCAGTGCCCTTAAATGTTGAGCCATCTCTCCAGGCCCAAAACTTTTATTTCTTATGTTTCAAGACGTTAAGAAAACAGAAAGGAGGGGCTGGAGTGATGGCTCAGCAGTTAAGAGCACATGAAAACAAAAATTGTTTTTTAATATTTTATTATTTTTATTTTATGTGTATGTGTGTATTGCCTGCGTATAGGTAAGTGCACCCGTGTCTTGCAGTGCCCACGGAGGACAGAAGAGGCTGTCAGATCCCCTGGAACAGTTGTTGGCTGCCATGTGGGAGCTGGGATTCGAACCCGGGTCTTCTGCAAGAACAACCAGTGTTCTTAACTGCTGAGCCATCTCTCCAGCTCCCGAAAATAAAAATAATTTTAAAAAGAAAATTAAAGGCTGGGCATGGTGGCACCTCCACATGTGCACACATGGATGCACTCACACATAAATGCACTACACACAAAGATACACAAAATGTTACTATGAATAAATATGGACATGCAGCAGTTGTAACAATTACAAACAGGGCTGGGCAAAGTGGCACACACCTTTAATATCTGCATGTGTGTGGGGACGGGCAGAAGGATGGATCTCTGAGAGATCAAGGCCAGCCTGGTCTACATAGTGAGTTCCAGGCCAGCTGGGGCTACAGAGAGACACTGTCTCAAAAAGACAAAAAAAAAAAATAGCTTATATTTAAAATGGAACCTGGCAACACAGAATCGTAGGATATCACTACAACTACGCATTGTGTAATTTTATTTTATGAACCGGTCAGAGTAGGCAAATCCAGGGACACAGGAATGGCTGGTGGTTGCTTAAGCCTGGGGCAGAAGAATGAATAAAGGAGAGAACAGAAACTATTTTAAACTGAAATTTGACTGTTGAGATGGTTGCATGTCTATGTCAATAAGCTAAGAGAAGCTGAGCCATACAGTTTACATGACTGAATTGTAGAGTATCTGAATTATCTCTCAAGATAACTGAACTTTGTTGTGTTTGTTTTGATTTTTTGAGACAAGATCTCAGGTAGCCCAGACTGGCCTCAAACTCACTATGTAGCCAAGGCTGGCCTTGGCATCCTGATCTTACCATCTCTACCTCCCATGTACTGGGATTACAAATGTAGCCACCCCACCTGGCCTCTGATACACCTGTTGTTGTGATGTTTTTTACATTACCACATGGCTGAAGTATATAATGATGACGGTGGTGGTAACCAGCGTTCATGAGCATTTACCACGTACTTACATAATGATATGAATTAAGTGC
>NW_008331125.1:72379-84737 GCF_000622305.1 Nannospalax galili | reverse complement strand
GGTGTCTGGGGCCCCAAGACTAGGAATGGCGCAGGGCTCAAACTAGGAGTATAGAACGGCGAGGCGGGGGGGGGATGGAAGGGTGAATGTGGCTTAGGGAGTCCCGGCGCGGAGAGCTGCACTATCGACTTACCCCAAGAGGTCTGAGGATAGTAGTGGCATGTAATTTTTAATCCCAGCACTTGGGAGGCAGAAGCAAGCAGATCTCTCTGAATTCAGGGCTAGTCTGGTCTACATAGGGAACTGCAGGCAAGCTGGGGCGACAGGGAGACCATCTCAAAAATACCAAAAAAAAAAAAAAAAAAATTGAAAGAAGAAAATATTTAATTGTGTAGAAGATAAAGGACTGTATTAAGAATATACAAACGTCCACAAACTCAGTAAGATCCCACACTCACAGAGCTCCACATGCTCCTGCGTCTGGAATTAAAGGTGTTTGGACTTTTAAACTGTTGGAATTATTAATGATTTTGGGGACTTTTGAAATTGGATTATATTTTGCAGTTTCAGATGAACATGTACTTAAGGGGCCAGGGGTGGAAGGTTATGACCTAAAATGATGTGTTTGGGTATCAAGCTGCCAAGGGGTATAGTTGTGATGATTAATCTCATTTGTCAACTTGGTGAGATCTAGAATCATCTGGGAAATATTGGCATCCCTACATGCCCATGAGGGATTATCTTGATTAGGTGAATTGAGGTGGGAAGGCCTATCTAAGGTGGGTGGCACCATTCCCTGGGATGGCATCTTGAACTATATAAAAAGGAGAAGGTGCATGAAGTATAAGCATTCATTTCTCTGTTTTTGACCATGAGTACAATGTGGCCAGCTGCTGTGACTTCCCCACAACGATAGACTTTAACCTTAAACTTTGAGCAAATAAATCATTTCTTTCTTAAATCGCTTTTGTCAGGGTGTTTTATCAGAAAGACAGGAAAAGTAACTAAGACATATAAATCTTAACAAAATATGTATAGTGTCTGTGTGAGAAAAGTATAAAAGTCTAATGAAAGCAATCAAAAAACTAAATAAATGGAAAAACATTCCATGTTCATGAATAGGAAGACATGTCTTTTTTATCTATAGATTGAATCCCACCTTAATTAAAATTCTTATAAATTACTTTGCTGGGATTAAAGGCATGTGCCATCATAACCACAAGAAGTTACTTTTTGGATAATGACAAATTGATTCTTAAGTTTTTATGGAAAAGCAAAAGATGCAAAAATACAAATTTGGAAAGCTGGCACTGACTTTGATGATGACTAAAACAGACCAGGAAACAAAAAGTCGATAGGATATATTTACTAAAAACAAAAACCTCTGTGAAAAACACTTTAAGAATTGAAATAATAATCCAAAAATTGGGAAATACATTTGTAAAACATATCTGATAAAGAATTTAAATCCAAAATATACAATGAACTCCTAAAATTCAACAATAGATATCAAATCAATGAAAATTCTAGATTAGAGATCATCAAAAAAGATACAAAGATGGTGTGCTGGATAGCGTGTCACCTTGAGGGAGCCTCAATTGGGGACTTGCCTCCATTGGACTGGCCTGTGGCCATGTCTGTGGGGTATTTTCTTGATTGTTGAGTGATGTGGGAGGGCCCAGCCCACTGTGGGTAGTACCACCCCTGGGCAGGTGGGCCTGTGTTGGATAAGGGAATAAGCTGAGCAGGGGCCAGGGGAGCAAGCCAGTAAGCAGCATTCCTTCATGGCCTGTGCTCCAGCTCCTGCCTCCAGATTCCTGCCCTGAGTTCCTACCTTGGGCTCCCTGATGAACTGTGACCTGGGAGATGTAAGATAAATAAACCCTTTCCTCTCCAAGTTGGTAGTGGTCAGTGTTTTGTCACAGCAATGAAGAACAAACTAGGCCAGATGGAAAACAGGCATGGAAAAGATGTTCAGTATCATATGCTTTTAAGAGACTTTAGACATTGAGTAATGGTGTAGAGGTTTGAATGAGAAATATCTCTTATAGGCTCAAGTATTTGAACACTTGGTCCTCAGTTGGTGGTAATTTGGGGGTAGGTTATGGAACTTTGAAGATGTGCAGCTTTGCTGGAGGAAACATGTCACTGGGATTGGGCTTTGAGGAGTTATTTATGTTCTCTGGTTCCTGTTTGTGGATGAAAAACAACCAGCCAGCTTCCCTACCATTATGGACTCTTTCTGGAATTGTAAGCCAAAATAAACTTGCTTATAAGTTGCATTTGGTCATAGTATTTCATCATAGTAACAGAAAAGTAACTAATACAGATGGATAATCTTGATTAGATTGAAAAGCATCTAAAAGTAAGCCATATTTTTGTCTGTAAGGAAATATCTAGGGAAGATTAATAAAAACAAAGCCACCCCTGAAGTTAGGTAGCACCTCAATAGTCTGGGAGCCTGAATTCAATAAAGAGGGAAGGAGGAAACAGGAACATTAAGAATTCTCTGAGTTCCCATGGAACAACATGGTAGAGCCAGATAAAGGCCAAAAGGCTGTGGGTTTTACCACATAACCAAGCCACAGGACCAAAGCATTCTTCAGTGTCTTTTGAGGTAAGCAGTGTTCTGCTCTTGCTTTGTAACAAAGTCTTGTTCACTGAGAAGCACACTATATCTATCCTAACAAACTCAGTTGATTATATGAATATCTCTAGAAGTATTCTCACTATAAGTTTTCAGTCACCCAGAACCTCCAGGAATACTTAGTATTCAGAGAAAATTGCCTTTCCTACTACTCAGATGAAATTGAACGTATCAGTCATAAATAGTATTCTGCTAACGCAAAATAAAGACTATTGTGTACTGGAAGCACATCTAAAATAAAATGATTTTTAAAAGCCTTAGATATAGATGGGAAGATATATGCCAAACAGAAATCTTTTGCCTACTTTGGAGTCAAAGACAAGAGAATTGACAATTTTAGGCCAGTCTGAATCTCAACTGAATTCTAGGTCAGGCTGATTTCAACTCCCTATATAACTAAGGATCACCTCGAACTTCTGATCCTCCTGCCTCCACAACTCCAGTGCTGGGATTACAGGCATATACCACCCCACACCCAGTTTATGTGGTGCTGGGGATCAAACTCAAGGCTTTGTACATGGTAAACATTCTACCAACTGAGATACATCCCTAGCTCTTCACATGTAGGTTAGTTTGACCTTCCTCACAAGCAGCAGTGGAGTCAGGGCACACACAATGCTTTGATAGCTTCAAGACCAAGCAGTCAAAGCTGGGCCCAGTGTTGCATGCCTGTAATCACAGCCTATAGATGGAAAGCGAAGGATGGAGATAACTAATTGTGAGTCCAGTTTGGCATGCAGAGTGAGACTCTGTCTCAAAAAACACAAAAGCAAGCAAGCAAGCAAGCAAGCAAGCAAGCAAGCAAGCAAGCAAGCAGAGAATGCATTCCAGCAAGGTATAGACAGTGCTAAGGACTCCACGCAGGGCGTCCTGTTCTAGGCAAGCATTCTAACAACAGCTCAGCCCCAACAAAATTTATTTGTATTTTCTATGGATGGATATCATACTTAAAATAATATTAGCTTATTTTTTCAGTAATTAAAAAGAAATCTGTGCAATTTAAACTACATAGAGAGGACTACAACACCACACATAAATTTCTAGAAAACTTATAACCTTTAAACTTTAAAATATGCTAGTTTAGCCCTGTACATAATCCTCTTTATACTATCTTATCTACCTGACTACAAAACCACATATAAATTTCTAGAAAACTTATGATTCTTAAACTTGCAAATTTAAAAGTTGCTAGTTTGTACATAATCCTGAATCTTTATACATTATTTTATCTACCAGTGAAAATTATTATCTATTTTAAAAATATAGAACAGCACCAATAGCTAGACTTTTTAAAATGTTTTATTTTTATTTTATGTGTATGAGTATATTGCTTGCATGTGTATAAGTACACCTGTGTTATGCAATATTGTGGAGGTCAGAAGACTGCATCAGATGCCCTGGAACTGGAGTTACAAATGGCTGTCAGCCATGCGAGTGCTGGCAATCTAACCCAGGTCCTCTCCAAGAGTAGCCAGTGCTCTCAGCCGCTGAGCCATCTCTTCAGCCCTGAATAGCTAGATTTTTACAAATAATTTTATTTACAGAATATTTACAGTTTTGTTGTAACTGGCTGGAATCAAGAGTAGACTAAAATACGCCATATAGCATCTTTTTAAGCTAGAGATTTCAGGGTTAGTGATGTAGCAAAGCACCAATGAGATCTTGGGTTTAGACCCTAGCACAGCATAAACTGGAAATAATGGCACATGCCTGTAATTCAGGTACTCAGGAAGGTAGAAGCTGGAAGACTAGTAAGTTTGAGGCCAGCCAGAGCTATATGAGACCCTGTCTGAAAAATAAAAGAAAAAAGTTTACAAGCTAGCATTAAACATTAGCTTTTCATATTGCAATTTCTAACAAACCTAGAAATAAAAAAAAAAACTATATATGAAATAACTTGCTAAATATTTTGAAATTGTCACTTTCCATATCACCTATCACTTCATTTTTAAAATTATCCTTGTACTAGTTCTTATACATACTATTAAACAGTTCAGGGGCGGGTGTTGAGAGATGGCCCAGTGGTTAAGAGCACTTAACTGTTCTACCAGAGGACTCAGGTTCAGTTCCCAGCACCCACATCCTTAACACCCATCCTTAACTCCAGTTCCAGGAGATCCAATGCCCTCTTCTGGCCTTTGAAGGCACCAGGCACACATGTAGTATACTTACATACATACAGGCAAAACACTCAAACACATAAAAATAAATACATATATATTGCTGGGAACTGAATTCGAGTTATCTGGAAGAGCAGTAAGTGCTCTTAACTACTAAGCCATCTCTCCTGCCCCAAGGTAGCACGTGTCCTTTCGATACAAAGAATTTGACCAGGGGATGGTGCTGAAAGCTTATAATCTTCATACTCAAGAGGCAGACACAGGAGGATCACTAGTTAAATATCAGCATGGGATGGATATATGAAACCCTATCTCAAATCAGAAACAACAGCAACAATAGAAAAATGGACTACAGCTTTGATTTGCAAATAACTTTATTCATGAGTGACATGATTCCATACTGTGTGAAAACAGACCACCATTTTACTGATGGAAGGCTTCTAATCTTATTTGGGTTGGATCTTCTGGATTTCTCAAAGCAATTCCATTACGAAGAAGCAGCTCAACATACGGTGGCCAAAAGGAATTACTAATTTTGACATATGGATCATGTGGAACATCAAACATTCTATTTATAAGGATCTAGGGGGAAAAAAATCATTCAAAATATATTTTACTTGGGAAAAAGTCTATATACTATCCTAAAACAATAAATGTTTTTCCCAAAGAACATTGAACAGTGGCTATTTTTCCTTTATATATTAAAATAATGATCTGCTTTTTTAAAAGACTACAGACCCCGGTGGATGAAAAAAATTTTTTAAATGAATCCTTGTATCCTAACTTGAGAAAACATTTCCTGAACCCTTCCCTAAAAACAAGATAAAGAATAAAGACAAGAACCTTAAGAATGAAAGGTAAAGCTCAGTGGTAGAGCACTGAGCTAGCATACATTAACCCTTAGGGTTCATTACTAGCACTGTGGGGGGAAATTTACAATTTGACAAAATGCATACAAAGTTCAAAAGAAAGCTAGGAAGAGTCTCTGAGAGAAAAAGAAATCACTAGTTCTAGCCTTTAAAACACCCATCTCTCTGTTAAATATTCAAAGTAGTTGATTTTACCATCCTATTTCCTTCAACTTCATCCTGAATATCTCTGATTACTTATCAAGGATATTGAAGGCTTACAACCAAAATTAGCAAGTTTAAGTATTTGTATTAATTTGATAAGGTAGCTTTTCCCAAAATTATTTCTACATGGAAGTTAACATGTTCTGTCCCTTAATAAGTTCTAAGGTATTGAAAACTAAGGTTCTCAGCCAAGATGAACATCAACAGATGAATCATTTTTAAAAATGTGGTATATATACACAACAAAATTTTATTCAGCCATAATGAATGAAACTATGCCATTTTAAGGAAATCGATGGGACTGAAGATTATATTAAACAAAATATGCTAGATTCAGAAAGACAAAAATCATGTTTCCATTCATAAGTGGAATCTAGATTAAGTATGTGTGTGTGTGTGTACACGAATGAAATGAAACTACAGAAGGAAGGACTATGAGGGAAGAAAAAAACGGATGGAGAGAAAGGAGAACCAGAGAAGATGACCGGAGAGGGAGATAAAACAAGGGAGGCTATTTGGTGGAAGGAAAGGGGACCAGCAAGAGGAATTGGGGCAGGTAGTGGTTGGGGGCAAATATGAGCAAGGTACAAATATACATATATATGCATACATATATACCTATATATAATATATATGAAAATATAATGGAATACATTATTTTGTATGTTAAATCAAAATTTAATTAAAAAACAAAAAAGATAAAAACCAGGTTCTGTCATCACCAAAAAATCTCAGAGAAGGTGGCTAATGTGATCTGAAAAATCAACTATCACCCACAAATCCACAGGCATTTGTAGTTTTCTTCATGAAATAATTATCTATAATTCTTTGAATACTAATGCTTCACAAAATATGGTGAAAATGCTAGATGTCTATTATTATTTTTGCCTCTTCGTCTACCTCCCGGTTCCTTTACAATTTAAGAAATAAGAAGTCCAAAGGATTATGGAATCCACAGAAGCACATAATTAGTGAAAAATCATCGACTGCCAAGCCAAAGCTTTAACTGAAAGATGCTATTATTTTATGAAACATGGGAAAGGAAAAGAATAATACAAATATAAAATGCTATAAAAGAAAGTAAAATTCAACTGCCAATCTCTAATTTCAATCATAATATCAATATTTCAATTCACAAAATAAAAATGTCAACTAACAGATCAACCATTTTGTTAAGGGAATGGCTTGATTTGATCACAGACAAATCTTTAAAAATATTCTTACAACGAGGAATACAGTTTCCATTTCTGCTATCTCTGGATTGTTGCCCTTTGTAGTTCAGTGCCTCCATGTGATTTGCTAGACACACCCAACACAAGCCCAATCTTTTGATATAAAATGTATTCAAGCAAGGAACAAATAAATTTCTGTGCTATAAAAAAACTGTCAATTATTACTAATTGTCTTTTTTGAAGTCCCTTATCCTGGGAAATAAAAAGCTTGTTATCCTCTTTCTTTTAGGTATCATGATAAAGAAATACTTCCATATTTTAGAGTCTAGTTTCCTAATATGACGAGGACTTGTGTTCAATCCCAGCACCATAGGAATCAACAAGTAAATAAAATTGCTATTTTTCATTACTAATTTTAATTATACTTCTCTGATAATATGAACCTCAGAGAAGTATTTGGTTTTCTAAGTTTTATATTGTATCCCGTAGCATAACATTAAAAATTTATACTCATGTGTTTCAGATAACACTTTCAGTATTTTCCACATTAAGTGACAAACACTTGTACGTGTGTGTGTGTGTGTGTGTGTGTGTGTGTGTGTGTGTACATACACATGTGAAGGAGAAAAAGAAAGGGTGGGGGGAAGCACTTCACAATGGGCATGTGGAGGTTAGAGGAAAATTTGCAGGGAAAGCTTTCTCCTTTTACCATTCAGGAGAGGCTGAACTCAAGCCCACTACGCTATCTTGCTGCCCCAAAGTGACATTTTTGTATTCAAAAAAAGATAACACATCTAAGAAAACAGCTATAGTTTCAGTGTACATTGGTAGAGTTCAAAACATTCAGATTCTGGTTATAAATCCAATAAATATTTCTACCTTGCTTTTTCAAAGCAATGATTTTTTATTTCATTTTATTTTTTATTATTTCTTTTTTGGTCTTTTTGAGACAGGGTCTCCCTATAGCCCCAGCTGGCCTGGAACTTGCTATGGAGACCAAGCTGGCCATGATCTCACAGAGATCCATTTACCTCTGCCTCCCAAATGCTAGGATTGAAGGTATGCACCACCACACCCAGCCTATATTCTTTATTAAGAAAGGTAATCTTAGGTGACAGACCTAAGAATTTTGTACCCAACTCATTAATTACAATGAAACATGTTTTCTGAAAACAATCTTCTAAATTTAATAATTAGAAAAAGAAAGGCACTCTGATGCCTGCTTTTCAGAGACTGTTTCATTTTCTTTCTGGCAAATTTTCCATAGATTGTCATACCAAGCTTTTTCTATAGTAAATGAATATATTAAATAATCTGGGTAAAGTTCAAGTACATATTTTTTTTATTTATTTATTTTTTTTGGTATTTTTGAGACAGGGTCTCCCTGTAGCCCCAGCTGTCCTGGAACTCACTATATAGACCAGGCTGGCCTTGAACTCACAGAGATCCGCCTGCCTCTGCCTCCCGAGTGCTAGGATTAAAGGCATGCCACCACCACGTCCGGCTCAAATACATTTTTTAAATGTCAAAAATATTTATTTCTAAAAGAAATAAATGTCAAACAGAAAAGGTTGGAATTAATCTTTCCATTGTGGCAAAAGAGACATTTGAGAAAAAAATTTAAATGTACTTACATATTTAGGTAGAATACTGAGTTGTCAACTACAATTCTTTCAATGTAGCAGCACAAGATTTTATGATACAAATACTAAATAACTTCTAAGTCTAACTGCAATAAACCTTAGGAACCTAAGGGCTAGACTTTAATTTCAGGTTCTTTTAAAATTGAGTAACATTCTTCCCAGCACTATATAGAAGACAGATACTAACTTGGTAAAAAGGTAAGTTACACAAATCTATTCAATAAATATTTATGAATCTCTATTAAATAAAATATTCTTATTTTTTAATGTGTTTATTGCTTCTATGTAAGTGCACTTGTGTCCTGCAGTGTCCACAGAGGTCAGAAGGTGTTGGATCCCCTAGAACTAGAGTTATGGATGGTTGTTAGCTGCAATGTAGATGCTGGGAACACCCAGGCCCTACTGCAAGAGCAGCCAGTGCTTTTAACCACTGAGCCATCTCTCCAGCCCCCAAAATAAAATATTCTTAATAAAAAAAAAAGCAGTATTTTTTTGTTTTAAGTCTAATTGTTTACAAGTGACCAAGATAGCATTAAGATGACAAACAAACTACACTTACCTCTAATATTTCATGCAGTGTTATCAGCTGTGCAGTTGATTCTTGAATGTTTTTCTTTGAGAAAAATGTAAATAATTAACATTGGCAAATATCAAACTATATTACAAGAGTTTAAAAATATTTCTTAGTTACAAAACAAGGTAACTAAAGTCTTAATTCATAATTAGATGACCAAAAAAGGGATTCTGAAAGTAAACAACTTTATGACACACAAATCAGATTCTTTTTTTAAAAAAATTTATTATTTTTATCTTATGTGTATGTGTATACTGCCTGCATGTAGGTAAGTGCACCTGTGTTGTGCTATGCCCGCAGAGGTCAGAAAGGCTGTTGGATCCCCTGGGACTGGAACTACGGACAGTTGTTAGCTGCCATGTGGGTGCTGGGATTCAAACCCGGGTCTTCTGTAAGAACAACCAGTGTTCTTAACCACTGAGCCAGATTCTTAAAAATGCAATAAACATCTAAGAGTGAAAATTACCATAAGACACAATTCAAACTATCCATAAATAGGAAAAATTATATTATGGTATACATAATACATATACATATGGTATATAAACATACAAAATAAAGTACTACGTGCGAATTTGACAAAAATTTTAAGAAAGCCAAGTATCAGTGGACACTTTTAATCCCAGCATTGAGGAAGTAAAAGCAGGCAGATCTCTGTAAGATCAAGGCCAGTCTGGTTTACACGGCCAGTTTCAGTCTAACTGGAGCTACAAGGAAACCCTGCTCAAACAAACAAACAAAAATTCTCCAAGCAAATGACATTCTAGACCATTTCAGGGCAAGAAACTTGCTACTAGGGGAGCTTTCGTCATTACATTTCTTGAGCTCTTGACAGTTCCTAACATTAACTCAATTCACTGAATTTTTTTTTCTTTTCATAATAAGGAATAACTCATTCAAATATTGGAAAATAGCTACTATACAACTTAAGTCTTCTCCATATTAATCTTTGTTAGTTCCTTCAACTCTTTTTCATATCGCATAGAGTTAGATTCCTTCTTAAGTAGAACTATAGTTTTGCTCTGAATGTGTTCTAATTTAACTTTTTAAAAAAATTCAATCTCCCACAATGATCTGTGATTCAACCACCAAAAATAAAAAGAATGCTCACATTCATAATTGGAAATGCTAGAATGCTATTAAGTTTAAAACTGATGCTTTTTGAGATCTATTTCATCATGAGTATACTACTATCAAAAAATGCCAAATACTTTTTATATATTTACCTAAGATGTTGCCCTTATATTCTTTAACATTTTAATTTAAGAAACAGATCCTTTGTTTTTCTTATTAATATTATCTTATTTTGCTTGGCCTAGGTCTTAGGCCCCAGAAGTCCAACCTAGTTTTATCTTTCAGTATATTTACAATGTAGCCTGTTTGGTTCATATTACGTGCTAACTTTGATAACCATGTACTTTACTTCTTAACCCAAATTATGATAATTCTCAAGGAAACTGCTAGATACCTTCTTCCAATAAGCCTAATCAAGTTTGAGGACAAACATTCATGTAATTGTAAAGTCATCTCCTTTACTGACATGTAATATTTTGCTGATGCCAAAGATTACTGTAAAAAATATAAGTATGATAAATAACAAAATAGCACTAACAAAAATAAATGTGATCCCTGAAGTAAATATAGTAGATATACCATAGTAAAGCTGGATATCAAAATCTAGTATCTTGCTAAGTGAAGAATAGTAAAATTAACATGACTTACTAGTGGAGAAAGCACAGTTAATGGCAAATAAGCAAGAAACAAGAGACACAGATTAAATTTAAAATAAATGGTTATGTCTACCTCAAAATTTTTTCTTAAACAAATTACTAGGCCAAAAAATAAAAAAAATTAAGCAATGGCTTAATTTTAAAACTAAAAAAAAAAAAATGATAAAAATTATTGAACCCAATATAAAACAGAATAAAAGCTAAACCTAAGCATGAATGGTAATTTCTGAATACAATATAAATACTGAAAACATGACAAAGTGAAAATGAAGGTACAGGTAGAAGGTATTGGTATAAGAATGTTAATTTGTGGGCTAGAGAGATGGCTCAGTGCTTAAGAGCACTGGCTGCTCTTGAAGAGGATCAGGGGTTGGCTCCCACCAGCCACATGGTGCCTAGTAACTGTCCATAACTCCAGTTCCAGGGGATTTGTAGCCCTCTTCTGACCTTCATGGGCACTGCATGACACAGGTGCACTTACAAACATGCAGGCAATACACTTATACACATAAAATAAAGTAAAAATATATTTAATATTCATGGTAGAGTAATAAATATAAAGTTACATTGATCCAACAAACCATCAATCTGTTTCTATATGTAATGTGTTTAGGACAATGCTGCAAATGATATTTGCTAATATAAGTGATGTCACCTAATGTCAAAGTGGAGGAATACTGGTTTTTAGCTTTCTTCATTGTATTCATCTTTAAATTTTAACTGTGGACTGGATTATGTATTTCAAAAGCATGTGCTCAAACTAAGATGTGACTGTATCTGGATATAGGTCCTTAAGTAGGTAATCAAGTGCTAAATGAGTTCATAAGGATGGAGACCAAATCCTAAATGACTCATTTATTTATTTTTTTAATAATAGTAAGAGACCTTAAATTCATTTTCTCCTTGTATGCATCGAAGAACAATGTGAACAGAGTTAAGAAGGTTTCAACTACCAGCCAGGAAGAGACCTCATCAGGATCTACTCTGCCCTAAGCTTACTTTGATCTTAGAGTTCTAGTCTTGACTGAAAAAATACATCTCTGTTTTGAAGCTACACATGTTATGGCATCCCAGTAATGTAGTATTAATGCTGGCCAGATAAACAAATGCAGAAAGAGAGGTAAACAGATGAGGTCTCAGGATGAAAGAGAGACAATAGACAGACAGGCATAATTTAATTTTAAAAACTTTATTACTATTCTGGGAACATGTGTGAGATATATGTTAAATGGGCATGACCATGAACATGTTATAGCACACATATGGAGCCATAGGACAATTTTGTAAGTCAGTTCTCTCCTCTCAGAGTATGATGGCCTGTGGTTGATGCCCAGAAACTTACATGGTAGAAGAAAAGAACCAACTTCCATTAAGTTTTTCTCTGATCTCAACACACACACACACACACACACACACACACACACACACACACACACACACAAAGAACACTTTAAAATTG
>NW_008331125.1:37483-72361 GCF_000622305.1 Nannospalax galili | reverse complement strand
ACAAAGAACACTTTAAAATTGCTTTAAAAATGTACTTAAGGAATCCCATTTGATTGAAAGACAAGCTTCTAATTTTTCAGTGAATATATTATGAAGGCGTACTAGGATACATGTATCTGTATGTCTTCATCCCTTTTTGTCCCTGTCTATAACAATTTTCAGTTATGATAATTCACATGAATGTGTTCTCTAAAACTTACCCTTTTCTTTTTAACATTTCCATCAGGCAGAGGAAAATGGTCTTCTAAAAACTCACCCAAGGCAATCAAGAGTTTCTCCTTAAATTCTTTTATACTAAGCATTTTAGCTTTCAGCTCATTAAAGATTCTAATGATAAGAAAGAATTAAAAGAAACATTTAGCTGATAAAATATATATGTGCATGTTCCTGATTATACATACAGCTGGCCAAAAATTTGTTTAAAAACTGTAGACCACAAAATTAATTACCTTGATTCAGAAAATGTGACCACCTGGTTTTTCAATTCACTGTGTAATTCTTGAAGAGTTTCCATTATTTGTTGCTGTTCATGCAACCACTGCTGCTCCCTTTAAATAGGGACAACAAAACAAATAGTCTAATAAAACTTTTACTGAGCATGTATCAATGATTAACGGAAATTACAACATAAATATACCTTTCTAAGTCTTCCTTTAACTTTTCATTTTTTGACTGAATAGTAGATAATACCATTTCCAGATCATGTCTCAGTTTTTGGAACTAGAACAAAAGAGCACAAGTTAATTACTTAGTCTTTACTATTACACAGTTTTGTTTCTAAATGACAGTGAAATTTATATATTGATCAAGAATACCTCAGTTTAGAAGCCAATAGTAAAAATATCTACAAGAGTCTTTGAAAGGGTAAATATTCAGCAAGGAGATGCTAAGTTTCAAGGAACATATTTTAATTTCAAACTGGAAGTAAATTAATGGAGTATTTTCTGTAATCTGGTAGATTAGGTTTCTTTTCTAATTAAAAAAAAAAAAGGCACAAAAATAAATATCATTCTGGCACATGGACCAGCTACATTCTCCTGCTCCAGGAGGATCTACTCTGGTTAGCTAGACAGGCCCTCCCCATGCAATCCCCATCTCTGCCTTGAACCTAGGCCCCCTCTGCTGGTCACACCTGAGACCTCCAGACTATCCTGGTAAATGGATGGAACCAGAAACTGTTATACTAATAACACAGACTCAGAAAAATACATGATGTTAAGTTCTCTTTCATTTGTGTTTCTTAGCTTCAAATCCTTATGTGTAAGTACATATCCTGAGGTTATTGCTGGAGTCAGGAGAATGGAAAGGAGCCATGGGGGTTAAAGGGAAGAAGGAGCCCAAGAGAGGGGGATGGCAGGAGGCAAGTGTTATCAAGGGGAAAATGGGGAAAGTGGGAGAATTTAACTGGGAAGGGAGGAGTATACAAGGAACTATGGCTGTAAAGAGGTAGAAGGAGCTCAAGAGAAGGGGGTAATAGGAGACAGGTATTATCAAACGGAAAATGGGGAAAATGAAGGTACTTAGACTAGGGAGGGAAGAGAGAGGTTAGACGGTGAGAGATACATAATGCTCAGGTAGTGAGAAAAACTAGAGGGAAATGTATTAGCCCAAAAGCCTACTGAAAAATAGACATAACACACACACACACACACACACACACACACACACACACACACAGTACATGTATATAGCTGAAGCCTATATAACAAGAGACACAGTGGAAGACAAGAGAAACCTCCCTTCCAGTTATTGGCCAGGGTAGTCAAAGAGACTCCCCAAATAACACAGGCCTTGATTGCCTCCCAAAACTTGAAAGTAAGAACCTATTGCTGAAGACGGGACATACTTTGGACACAGGACTTGGATCAATGGAGCTGAAGCTGAGCTGGAAGACCAGCTTTCATACTATGCTAGCTGCTAAGGGAGAAAAATCAAAGGTCCAGCCTAGCTTTAAAGCCTAATAACAACAATTATCAGCAAAGCAAACTATATTGGTGCAGTAGTGGCACTTTTATTTGGGTGCAATCAACAGCTACCTAACTGGACTTAAAGCACACTCGATGGGAGAGTACTCATGTGTGGCAAGATCAACACAGCCAAATACATATGGACAGAGAGGTCACAGATCTTAGAGAAACCCTAAATCTGTCACATCCCTAGACAAACATTATTCTTACTGTGTGCTAAATATGGATCCTTATGTTTACAGATAAGTATGTCAGTCACCACTCATCAAAGAAGCATCTTTTGCAACAGATGGAGATTACTACAGAGTTCCACAACTGGTCAAATTCACAGAATAAGTGTCTGTGAGATGCCCAGCTCTAAGTGACACATCTACAATGGAACCTCTACATCTAAGGCTCACGGAACACAGAGGAACAAGGGGAAGAAAGAATACTAATCCATCTTTCTACTCTCTCCAGCAAAGCTTCCTCCTACAGCAGAGGCTGATTAACAAAAAGCCACAACTGGCCAAAATGTAGAGAATAAGAGACTGCAGAGTGTGTGTCACTGGATAGGACTCCCATATTAAACCTCTGCCAGTCAGGGCTCAGGGACCATTGCAGATGGGATAAGGAGGTTAAGTAAGAAGAGAAGGAAATCAATAAAGTCAAAAGCTAGCTCTTTGAGAAAATCAATACAATTAGCAAGATTAATTAGAGGAAGGACAAGGACACAAATTATCAGTACAGAGGTGTATCAGGAGAGAGGTGAACTCACGACAAACATTAAAAGGATCACTGGGAACAGGGGATGTCCTCTAGTGGCAGAGTATTAGCCTATGAAGAGCAGGGTCCTAGGTTCAATGGCCACTGATGTAGAATAAGGATGATGGGGGATACCCTAAACAACTTTCAACGTCGATAAAGTTCAAAAATAAGATCAGAGAGACAAACTCTTAGAAAGACACATGCTAATGAAGCACACTCAGGACTAACGAAATGAGTATCTGTAATTTTCCCAGATAAAATTTTCATTCATTTTATGTCATCTGTCCATCTGTTTTTGGAGAATCTTTAAAAAATATCTAGTTCAGGGGCTGGAGAGATGGCTCAGCAGTTAAGAACACTGGTTGTCCGTCCTTAACTCCAGTTCCAGGGGAATCCGAAGCCCTCTTCTGACCTCTGCAGCATTACACGACACAGGTGCACTCATACATGCAGGCAATACATGCATACACATAAAATAAAAATAATAAAAAATAAAATAAAAATATTTAGTTCAATAAGCATGAAAATTTTAATACAGTTTTAGAATGGCTTAGCCTACTTCTTATGTCATAAACTGATCTAAAACAGTTCTAACTATAAATTACTTGAGGTTAGTACAAATCCATAAATTACTTACCTCTTCTTTTCCTAATGTTACCAAAACATCTTCAGTCAGGGGAGTTACTACAAAAATAAAATAAAACAAAATCATATATGTACTTAGTTGGTTCTCAAGCATTTGACTTAGTAGCCTTTCTGAGATAACTCTTTTCCACTTCATTTATGTATTACTGAACTTTTATAAGATACATGAAGTTTATATAAATTTCAAATGAACATCTTTCACATATATCTCAAAGTATATATGGATAAATTTGTTATTCATGAATTTTATTTTCAGTTCCTTTCTTTCCTAAAGCCTCAAAAACAACCTTAATGATCTAATATTCAAGTATTTTTCTCTATATTTATATAATGTATTCCTATAATGTACATACATATGGAAATAAATATTCACAAACTTAAAGGTTTGACTTTTATTATTGCTGATTTAAAATTTTTTATTATTTTTATGTGTATGAGTTTATCGGTTGCACGTATGTAAGTGCACCTGTGTTGTACAATGCCCACAGAGGTCAGAAGAGGACACTGGATCCCCTGGAACTGGAGTTACAGATGGTCTTTAACAGCCATGTGGGTGCTGGGGACAGAACCCGGTCCTCTATAAGAACAGCCAGTGCTCTTAACCACTGAGCCAACTCTCCAAGCCCTCACTGCTGATTTTATAAGAAATTTTATCATAAAAATTATCAGTTTTACTCAACAAAACTTCCATTTATAGAACTAATTCACCACTTAATGACTGCATACTACACAATGAGTTAGTAGTGTATGTTATGTGTCTGTATACATCATAATGTAGTAGTGATTTTCCCACAACTGAGCACAAAGTTTAAGCTAGTTTTTAAGTACAACAAGGATACAATGAACAACCTTTTATGTCTTTATGTACTAGTGTTTTTACTTCTATGGAACATATTCCCAGAAATTACAAAGAATCAAACATGTTTTGGAATTTTTTTTTTTTAGACTAAATCAGACTTCTTTTAAAAATGCATCTATTAGCAATGAATTATATACAGTAAATTATATAGCTTTCTATATTTTGTCAGGCTCATGAGTAGAAAAAAATATGCAATTTCACATAGAAATTAATAAATTGTCCAATCTTTATACAAGAGTTTTATCATTTTTAATATTTTATTATTTTTATTTTATGTGTATGAGTGTATTGCCTACATGTATGTGAGTGCACCCATGTCATGCAGTGCCGCAGAGGTCAGAAGAGAGCTTAGGATTCCCCTGGAACTGGAGTTAAGGACGGTTAATAGCCGCCATGTGGGTGCTAGAAACTGAACCCGGGTCCCCTGCAAGAGCAGTCAGTACTCTTAACCGCTGAGCCATCTCCCCAGCCCCAAGAATTTTATCATTTTTAATTAACTGCTATTTGAAATTTCTCAAATGATGTATTAATAAAAAGCTGCTGATACCTACTATTTTAGAGAGTCTTATAACAAGAAAAGACTTCCTATGTGTACTTTATAGGTCAAATTGAGAGCTGGTTGTAGGTTGTAGGTAGTATCATAGTAGAACTATGGTTTGAATAGGTGTACCATACCACCAAGGTCCATGTGTTAAAGCCTTGGATAACAGCCTATGACACTAATGAAAACTAAGGGAACCTTTCTAGGGTAGAACTTAGTGGAAGGAAGTATAGTCACTAGATAGTGGTGCCCTTGAACATTGGAATGTGTCTTCTTGCCTTTCTGACTCCTGGCTGCAATGAGGTAAGAAAGTTCCACCAACATGTGCTGTTACCATGTTTTCCCTTGCCATAGGTCCAAAAACCAATGGAGCCAACCAACCATGGGACTGAAATCTCTAATCATGAGCCAAGTAAACCTTGATTGTTTATACACTGTTTATTTCAGGCTTTTTTTGTTTGTTTGTTTCAGTGATGGAAAGCTGGCTAATGCAAGTACTAAACATTTCAACAAATGCAATGCAAGAGTTCTGGAGACTGGTTAGAACACAATGTAAAATACTTATCACTATTGGACTATACCTAGCTTAAGAGAATACATCTAATGTGTGTTTTGCCATAATTTAAAAAAATCAGAAAACAGAACTTTAAGAGACTTATGTAACTGTAAGGAAAGATATAACATTTGTGTTAATGGAATTTCAGTAGAGGAGAAAAGGGGTAAGAAAAGGCTAAGAAACAATGTGGAGAAATACTACCTGGAAGTTCCCCAAATTTTGTACAAGAAATAAACCCAAATATTTAAGATCCAAGTGAACATCAGACAGCATAAACCTAAAGAAATTTATGCTTAGATGTATTGTAATTCATCTGAAAGCTAAAGACAATGAAAACAGTCTTGAAAGCAGCCAGGAAAAACAGATGCGCACACACACACACACACACACACACACACAATCTTGTACCTTACTTATAGGTGAAGAACTATGAGAACAACAGCAGATTTCTCATCAGTAACCAGGAAGACAGAAGCAGCATACTTTTCAGGTGCTAAAGAAGATAACCCTGGGGCTAGAGGTAAGTTCAGCAGTTAAGAGTACTTGCTCCTTTGGCAGAAGACACAGGTTCAGTTCCTAGCACCCATATGGTAGCTCATAACTGCCTTTATCTCCAGTTCCAGAGGCTCTGACGCTCTCCGTAGGCACTATATGCATGCAGGACATTCACATACATGCAGCAAAACACTCATACATGTAAAACAAAAATGAATAATTAAAGAAACAAACAAACTGGGCATAGTGATGCAAACCTTTAATCTCAGGAGGCAAAGGCAGGCAGATCTCAGAGATCAAGGCCAGCTGGGGGAGCTACAGGAAGACCTTTTCTCAAAAATAATTAAACAAAGAGAGTGTGTGTGTGTGTGTGTGCATCTTCCTTTCTTTTGACATCACACACCATATGCCTGACTCTGTTTTTCACCATGTCTTCTCACAAGACTTTCAGAATCAAGCAATTCCTGACCAAGAACAAAAGCAAAATCATTTCATTCCCCAATGGATTTGGATGAAAACTGGTAACAAAATAGGTACAACTCCAAGAGAAGACACATTGGGTCTGTAAAGTTTCACACAAAATAGCAAGACTGTTTTCAGATAGAACTAAACGTTTTCACCTCTAGAGATTTGGGTATGTTGGGAACTTGTTACGCTTTCATCTGCTCTGCATGAGCAAGTTTGCTGGTTCAATAATAAATATGTGGAACCTTTTGGAAAAATAAGGAATTTCAGAATTTTAAGATGGAAAAAGGAACAGAAAAAACAAAAACATGGAATGAGAGCAGGGCAGGTACCTCAGTTGGTAAAGTAACTGCATATAAGCACTAGGGAGTGAGTTTGATCCTCGGACCCCACATAAAAAAATTAGAGCCTGGTGGCATGGGCTTGAAATCCCAGTGCTAGGGAGACTGAGATGGATCCCTGGGGCTCATTAGTCAGTCAGTTTATGCTATCTTCTAAGTTCTAAGTCAATGAGAGACCTTGTCTGAAAAAAAAAAAAAGTTTGAAACAAGATTAGAAAACTTTGATAATTGTTTGAAGTTAGTCTTTGAGTTGACAAGGTTCATTAAATTATTCTAACTTTTATGGTTAAAAATGTCAATAAGCTGGGCATGGTGGTATAGGCCTTTAATCCCAACACTTAAGAGGCAGAGGCAGGCAGATCCTTTAGTCATAGCCTTAGTAAACTAATACAGAAGTCATTATTACAGCTACAACACATAATCAAGAGCAAGAAAACATTATTATTAGAAACTGAAACTACAATGTTGGTATAGCATAATAGGATAAGAACTGAATAAAGCTGAGCACAGGCCAGGCATAGTGGTACACACTTAAAATCCTAGCACATAGGAGGCTAAGACAGAAGCATGCCAAGTTCTAGGCCAGCACTGTTTATACAGCAAATCCCTTTCTCAAAAAAAGAAAGAAAAAGAAAAAGAAGTTGAGTACATGTCTCTGAAGAATACCACTGTTTTTTTTGTTTTTGGTTTTTGAGATAGGGGCTGGAGAGATGGGTCAGCAGTTAAGAGCACTGATTGCTCTTGCAGAGGACCTGGGTTCACTTCCCAGCACCCACAAGGCAACTAACAACTGTCTGTAACTCCAGCTCCAAGGGATTTGATGCCTTCCTCTGACCTCCATGGGCACTGAACAACATAGGTGTACTTACACACATGCAGGCAATAAACTCATACATATATAATAAAAATAATATAAAAAGAGATAAGCCAGGAGTGGTGGCGCATACCTTTAGTCTCAGCACCTGGGAGACAGAGGCTGGTGGATCTCTGTGAATTCAAGGTCAGCCTGGTCTACATAATGAGTTCCAGGCCAGCTGGCTGGGGCTACAGGGAGACCCTGTCTCAAAAATAACAAAAAAAGAGAGATAAAAAAATCTCACCATAATGATCTAATGGGTTGATGACTGGTGTCATAGAGGATGGGCTCAATATATATTGACTGGCCATGTATGAAAGATGAAAAATGAAGAATGTAGAAGAACTCTTGAATGTAGAACTCATCAAATATCAATTCATGGAATTGGAGGTAAAGTGAACTGGAGGATTTTTTTCTGTAATCTCTATGAGGTACAAAGATAACTGAGTCCAATGTTACAGAGAAGTTTAGATTAAATGTGTATTTAGAAGTTATTATGGGGGCTGGAGAGAGTCTCAGAAGTTAAGCACACTGGCTGCTCTTGCAGAGGACCTGAACTCAATTATATAACATCAATCAACCATCCATAACTCAGAGATCTGCCTGCCTCTGGCTCCTGAGTGCTGGAATTTAAAGACTTGAGCCACCAGGTGTGGCTATACCAACATTTTTGACAGCTGAGTAAGAGCACTCTGAGGTGCTGAAGTATACTGGATGTAGGCAAGTGCACCCATATCGTGCAATGACCGCAGAGGACAGAAGAGGCCGTCGGATCCCCTGGAACTGGAGTCACGAACAGCTGTTAGTTGCCATGTGGGTGCTCGGATTCGAATCCGGGTCTTCTGCATGAACAGTCAGTGTTCTTAACCGCTGAGCCATCTCTCCAGCCCCTTCTATTCTTTATATAGGGGCAAAAATATATTTGACTTCAACTGAACAAGTCAAGAAACAACATAAAAACTATGGAATCCTTATGTAGAGAAGCATGAAAAAAAACTTTGCCAATGTGAAAGTTTCATTAACAAGTCATGGTTTCTACTGACTATAAGACAGTATATTTGAAGATAAAATAATACAATAAGGTCTTCATAGTTCAGGTTATAATAATCTAATGTAAAACATGTATTTATCTGGATTAAAAGAAATAACATAGAGAAGAAAAACTGGAATGGCTTCCTAGTACCAATGGAAGATGAACAATTTCAAGGACAAATGGATCTTATAATTCCTGAGTCATTAACTTATTACCACAATTTGCCTACTAAAATACAAACCTAAAAATAACAATCTTACTTTCAGCTGTTTTTTTGTGCCACTGACTGAGTTCAGCAGTCAAACATTTCACTTGCATAATTAGTAATGAGAGCTACAAAAAAAAAGGAGCAAGTTATTTCTTATAGAATATTGACAATCATAATGAAAATATAATATTGTAATACTAATTCTAAAATAAGTGGTTAACAAAATAGCACTACCAAACAACAAGATATTATCACCCTGAATAGATTTTACTTTTAAACCATGTTAACTATAGTTTATAAATTGCCTGTCATATCAATGATATTGAATACTATTAAAATTAATTATGCTTTACTACTAAAACTAAAAGAACCTAAGAACATTGTTTATTTACAAAATATACCTTAAGAGATACTGATAGAGCAAGAATCGGCCCCTGCAAAAAAAGATTATAAACAACCAGGATCCTGTCTTGCAGAGGACCTGGGTTTGATTCCCAGCACCCACATGATGGTTAACAACTGTCCATAACTCCAGTTCCAGGGAATTCAACGCCCTCTTCTGACATCCACAGGCATTGCATGACACTGGTGCACTTACATACATGCAGGCAATGCACTTAAACACATAAATAAAAAATAATAAATATGGAGAGAAAAAAACAAGGTGAACATTGTCTGAGGAATGACATTGGTGGCTGTCCTCTAGCCTCCAAAATGCACATACAACACACATACACATGCACCTGCAGACACATGAACATTCACATATACCCACAAAATAGACAAAGTAATAAAGAAATATACTTTCTTATTTACAATAGATAATTTCCAAAAATATTTTTGGAACATTTCTTGCAATTCTTAGAGCAGGAGTTTTCCAGCTGTTTAAGAATATAGGTATTACGGCTCAGTGGGTAAAGGTGCTTGCTGCACAAGCCTGGCAAAAAAAAAAAAACCCTAAAACCCATGTAAAAGTGAAAGGAAAGTACCAGCTCAACAAAGCTGTCCTCTGGCCTCCATATACATGCCATGGCATGCCTACACAACACACATCATATGCACACACATACCAACACCACACACCAACACACACACAAATAATTTTTTTAAAAGAATTATAGGTATTAGCAAAGCTGTTATATTTGGGGTAAATATAAATAGATAAATTTTTTTCTAAAATGAATTCTAATTCCTATTTTCTAGGAAGAAATACAAATTTCATACCTGAGCATTTGAATTAGTGAGTGTCTCAGTTCCAATAAGCGATAATTTATTCTGACACTTGATTTAAAAAGTAAAGAGAAACAAGTCACACACTTAACAGTCCATAGATAATTCCCACCTTGCCCACATTTATACTATTCCAATATAACATTCCTCTAAAATAACATAAAAATATGTGACAGAGAGTCTGTTAAATTTCTCACTTTCCACTTAAGATGATCAGGAAAGCAGTAAAATCAGTTCCAAAGTGATTATATCAAAAAAATAGGAAAGGGCTGTAGATGTAGTTCAGTGATGTAGCACCTGTATAGGGCCTTTGGTTCCATCCTCCTTATCCTCCACAGGGCAATGAATAAGAGAATAAAGAAATTAAAAAAAAAAAAAACCTAACAGCTAGGATGAATTATAAGCTACATAATGGGAAAAAATGGGAGGTAAGAGAACAAAAGTCAAAGTACTATAGAAAAAAAAAAGTTAATTACATAAGAAAATAAGCCTTCAGGGGGCTGGAGAGATAGCTCAGCGGTTAAGAACACTGGCTCTTCTTGCAGAAGACTTGGGTTTGAATCCCAGCACCCATATGGCAGCTAACAACTGTCTGCAACTCCAGCTCCAGGGGATCTGATGGCCTTTTCTATCCTGCACAGGCATTGCACGACACGGGTGCACTTACCTACGTACAGACAATACATGCATACACATAAAATTAAAATAAAATTAAAAAAAAAAAAAAAGAAGCTTTCAAGAGACATTATTGGCCTGGACTTAAAAAATCAAACACTGTTAATAATCATTAGATTTGAGATGTAAAAATGATTAATTTTAAAATTTATCTGTGATCATTTCTTTAAAAAAATTTTTTTGCTTTATATTTATTTTATGTGTATGCGTGTATTGCATGCATGTATACAAGTGCATCCATGTCATACAATGGCCAAGGAAGAGGGAGTCGGATCCTCTGGAACTGGAGTTACAGACAGTTGTTAGCCACCATGTGGGTACTAGGCTTCCAACCCAGGTCTTCTGCAAGAACAGACAGTGGTCTTAACCACTGAGCCATCTCTCTAGTCCTATAAATTTTATTTGTGATGATTTCTAGTTGCAGTATATACATATCATATACATACATTCCCCCCCTTTAGTCAGGGTCTCACTATGTAGCTCTGGCTGGCCTGAAACTTGCTATGTCACCAGGCTGAGCATAAACTCAGAGATCCGCCTGCCTCTGCCTCCCAAGTGCTAGGATTAAAGGTGTGTGCTACCACACATATAAACAGTAACAATTTTTAAAAGTTATTGCAAAATCCAAATTTCTAATCTAAAAAAGGAATGTAAACATTAATAAATATGTTAATGACTTAAAGCATCAAGGATTTTGTTAAAATGATTTTAAAAATGTATTCCACTGCTCTTTCCTACTGACACCTTAGTGAAAGATAGCATACTACATATATCTGTGATATGTATCACATACTACATTATTTTGATAAAAATCTGTTCTCTTAAACATAATGTTGTATATCAAAAGTGTCTCCATCTCAAACAACATACATAATTTCAACCTTAACATTACATTTTTATATTCATGTTTTTATTCATAATTCATAATGATATGTCATTCCTATATCCATGATCTTTATTTTGGATACTAATCCAATCCAAAACAGGTACTGAAAAGATTCATCATTCTCTCTAATTTTACCACATTCATTAACTTTTCGTATCATCCTCCTCAGTATTTTTTTTCCTTTTTTTTTTTTTTGAGACATGGTCTCCCTGTAGCTCCAGAGTTCCACCTGCCTCTGCCTCCTGAGTGCTAGAATTAAAGGCACGTGCCACAATGGCCTCAGCATCTCTTAAAGTAATACTTGCAAAGATAGTATTAAGGCCTTCATCTCTTAACAGGATGTCTACTAGAGCCTCCTAAATGTTGTTTCTGTATTCTTTTCTTAAAAGACAACAAAATTGTTTTCTTAACTGGCATATCTCATTGTGTCACTTATGTTTTTAAAATTCTTTTTAATTTTTTTAAAGTTTATCAGTATTTACACAGATAAAATATAAATAAACTTACAAAGCTTTAATGACATCCCATCATACACACTCCACAAAATCTATGCTCTTGTTCCTGGCTAACTCTCTCCAGTCTCACTTCACAAGATTTCTTTCTCCTAGTATCTATTTTCCATATATTTAGGAGTTCTCTAAATTCTTCAAAATAAACTTTTTTTTTTTTTTTTTTTAATCTTTCTGCGACAGGGTCTCCCTGTAGCTCCAGCTGGCCTAGAACTCACTATGTAGACCAGGCTGGCCTTAAACTCACAGATATCCGCCTGCCTCTGCCTCCGGAGTGCGGGTTTAATCCTATGCGCCACCACGCCCGGTTCAAAATATATATTCTTGCTTTCCTGTGTTATATTCCTGTTTTACTTTCATGGGCCCTTATCTGTCCTTCAGGCATGAAATGAGTGACTACTTGTAGAAACATATCTTTTACTCCTTCAGATTAGTGGAAGTGCTCTGCCTAGGTGCAGTTTTTGCCCTTTTACCACAATACTACTAACGATGCATCACAAACAATATTAAGAATGGCTGCTGCCTCCCCAAGATAATCTACGTGAAAGCAGAAACTACCATCATTTTTGTTCTCTTTCTGTATCTTATCTAGTATAAAACTTCTTAAATAAGGGGCTGGAGAGATGGCTCAGCAGCTAAGAGCACTGACTGCTCTTGCAGAGGACTTGGGTTGGATTACCAGCACCCACATGGCAGCTATGAACCGTTCTTAACTCCAGTTCCAGGGGAATCTGACCTCCCCACAGCATTGTACGACATAGGTGCACTCACATACATGCAGGCAATACACTTATAAAATAAAAAATTAAATAAAGTGTATTAAAAAAACTTCTAAAATAAATGCTTATAAGTCCAAGGGCTATATAAATAATTATATAAAATAATAGCTTTGGAGAACTTGACATTTCTTTCCTAGGTCTATTATTGAAACTCATTTAAATCTTTTATACACTGTTATCACTTTTATATGTTGATACTTACTTCTTCCATGTCTTTCCACATTTCTTCACATTCTTTAATAAGTTCTTCTTCTGTATCTATAACAACTTCCACATCCATTGTACTGTCTGAATCTAGACCTTGATCATTCACTGACATGTTCATTACAGTTTGCTTTACTGAAAAACTAAACAGATACATGCATTTAACCACTACTTAATTGAACACTTAATACTTGCCAGATACCCCATTAGGTGCTGATGTAGCAGTGACTAAAAAATCCCTTGAATGAGAAACAATGAATACACTACTGTTGGAAGGGAATATGTTAGCATAGCCATTACAGAAAATAGGGATGTTAACTACAAAAACTAGAAACAGAACTTGGGATCCAGAAGTTCTAAAATGGGTGGAACTGTTAGAAGATTCAATATCATAAAGATGTTAATTCTACCTGACAAATTCTAAAATGTATATGGAAATAGAGATCTAGAGCATAAAAGACGCCCATGAAAAATAAAGGAAGGCTTACTCTACCAAATAATAAATTTACGTAACTCTAGAAATCATGATTTGAACATAACCATACTGCTAACATGGAACACCACTGAACACAATCCAAACACTTTTTTGAGGTTCTGACTTTTAAACAAAAAGCTCCTTCCAAACCCGCCCCTCCGTTGTTTTCCCGCTAGGCGCCACGGTTCTGGAGGGGCGTTGGTCCGGGAGGCTCATGTCCAACTCACATCCTGCTTTCGGGGCAGCGTCTCTAAATCCCTCGAGCTGCTACCGTCCTCCACAGCAAACGTCAACCGTGACAGCGTCCTCCACTGCCCCTGCTTTACCTCCCGCAGGCAAAGGCCTCAACTCACCACAGCCCTCTACCTGCTCCGGAATTCTGTTAGGCGCGCCACCGGCTTCGCGCGCGCTGCCTGCTGAATGGCTCTGCTCTCGCCCACTCCAGCCAATCAAGAAAGTCGCTCGGCCACTGTCTTGCGGGCTGCGTCGCGTAGCTCACCCCTGTGTCGCGTCTCTTTTGACGTCTTGAACAACATGGCGGCTGAAAGTGGTAGCGATTCGCAGCTGAGAAGAAAAAGGCGCCGGGACCCAGAGGAACCGGAAAAAACGGAACTGAGCGAGAGAGAGCTGGTGGCGGCAGTGACGGGAACCCAAGAAAATGATGAGAATGAAGAGCGCTGGGTTGGGCCTTTACCCGTGGAAGCTACGCTAGCCAAGAAGAGGAAAGGTAGCTGCAGAGACGGAGAGCGAACTGGAATGCAGCGTTTGCAGAGTGGGAGGGTTGGTTTCAAACAAGCCCGGAAGAGGGAGTTAAGATTGTGTGGTTTGTGCCCTCAGAGCAGACGGTTGTCACCCTGTTTCTGGCCACTCTGTACTTGAACGCCATTCCTCAAATAGTCATTTGGTCTCAGTACAGCATTTTTTTTCATAATATGTAACACTATTAACCCTGGTTACTTACAATAGATGCTAAAGCTAATACTTGCCTGTTCTTACTTGATTGCTCTGATTGACCTCATAACAGCCATGTGAAGTTGGAATTTATGGTTTTTGTTTGTTTTGGTTTTTTGAGACAGAGTCTCCCTGTAGCCCCAGCTGGCCTGGAACTCGCTGTGTAGACCAGGCTGGCCCGGGTCTCACAGAGATCTGCCTATCTCTGCGTCCCGAATACTGCATTAAAGGTGTGCGCCACCACATCCGACTGGAATTTCTAGTTTTGATTAGCAGGTAAAGGAGAATGTACGGATTCTCTTTAAGGTTCTCTGGGTCGAGAGTACTGTTGGTATGTTAGTGCGCTGGAAAAAGATGATACTTATTAACCACAAAGACAATTTCAACCCTGATTTAACTACCAATGCATTTTCAAGCGCAGGGAAAGTCTCGTAGGCTTCCTGGATCACCGGTTTTCTTTTTTTTTTTCAAGCAAACACTGGTTTTCAGGACAACATAGACTGAAGCATTTTGCCACTAGCTTTAAATAATGAGATTTTATAAAATAAAAGGATGAGGAAATGGATAGATAAAATTTTACTTTTTAAAGCTTTTCTATGAAACTTTTTCCTTCACTGTTAGACTAAACAGTTTTTAAAGCTCAATTCTGACTTGAAACTACTACTTAAAACTATTTTCAGCAACAAATCCCAAACTCCCAAACTGGCATATAAGGCCTTTTAATCTCATTACCTCTTTAATATTTATCCCAATACTGTTCTCTCTCAAACCCTTACCTTGTCCTCCAGCCATTTAAACCCCTTGAGAATGGGCTTCTCTGGATGTCGGCCCCATACTGTATTTTTACCTGGAAAAATTTCTTTCCTTTAGCTAGACTAGCTTTTTAACAAGTAGCCTTCAAATATTTAGATACAATGATTTTGGAACCTCGTATGACACTCTTATACTGCATTATATCTTACTGCCTAATCATCCAATGAAATGTTCCTGCAGCAACCTTTGCCTTCATGGCACTTGCTACTTTCATAATTGTGTAATGATTCACTCACATTTTGCTCCAAACTTTGGCACAGTGCCAAATGCTTATTGATTTTTTTTTAATTTTATTTTTTATGTGTATGTGTGTATTTTCTGGATGTAGGTAAGTGCACCTGTGTCGTGCAGTGCCATGGAGGTCAGAAGAGGCTGTTGGACTGGAGTTATGAACAGTTGTTAGCTGCCATGTGGGTACTGGGATTCGAACCTGGGTCTTCTGCAAGACCAACCAGTGTTCTTCACCACTGAACCATCTCTCCAGCCCAAATTCTTATTGTTTTTAAGCCAGTCAATACTGTATTAGTTTGAAGGTAAATTGAAACTACAAACATAAAAGAATTGTTAGAAGCATAGTTAAAATTTTGTCTAGAAAGATAAATGTTTAGTAATTTTAGGTTTCTACAAATGGAGCTAACATTGGAGTTTTGTGACATGATGTATGGTTGCATGACACTACCTTAATTAAGTTATTTAAATTTTCCAAAACTTATAATTATTGGTGGGAGGAGGAGAATGCACATGCCCATGGTACACATGCAGAGGGTAGCAGACAACATTGTGAAGTTGGTGCTCTGTTTCCACCCTTATGTGGGTTCCAGGGAGTGAACTCAGGTCACCAGGCTTATGCCAGCACCTTTACTGCTGAGCCATCTCACCAGTCCATTAAATTAACCTATTTCTCACAGAAAGATTTATGTCTTATTTTTCTTTATGTCCGTGTACCCTGGAACTTATTCAAAATGTACTAACAGACAACAGAAGAACTTTGAAATAGATATGATAAAATTTAGTTTCTAATCACAGAAAACCCCAACTATTATTTTTTAAAAAATAATGCAATACTGCTTTTATGTGTAAAAGTGCCAAAACAATCAATCCAGGGTTGGTGTGAAAGCTCCGAAAGCTCCCAGGCACTTTTTGCCCTAATATAAGTGGTATATGGCTCTCATCTTCATTGTCCTGAGTTATAATTACAGGCTTAATACTCTAGTTCCAAACTGAGAACTAAGGAAAGGAAAAAGGGAACATTTTTTGAGAAAATACAAAAGACTTCCACCTATCTCTTTAGCATACAGGCACTATAGGGGAACATGAGAAAGGTCATTTAACCAAACACCAGTAGGCACACATAAGAACGGGGATTCTCACTCAGAAGGCAGAGGCAGCTGGAGCTGTATGAATAGGAGGCCAGACTGATCTACATATAGTGACTTCCAAACCAGTTGGGGCCACAGAGTGAGACCCTGTCTCAAAACACAACAGAGAGATGGCTCAGTGGTTCAGAACACTGGTTGTACTTGCAGAAAACCCAGGTTTGAATCCCAGCACCCACATGGCAGCTTACAACTGTCCATAACTCCAGTACCAGGGGATCCGACAACCTCTTCTGACCTCCGTAGGGATTGCAAGACATGGGTGCACTTACTTACATGCAGGCAATGCACGAATACACATAAAAATAAATAAATAAATAAAATTTTAAAGTTTAAAAAAAAAGAATGGGGATTCTGTTACTAAAAAAAAAAAAATGACTGGAAAAGAAATTTGCCAACATAATTTTGAGTGTGCTATACAGCAGTTATAAAAGACTCAGAACAGTTTGTCTTCTTTATCAACCTTATGTAGGCATGTTTAATCATTTTATTTGGAAGAAATACAATGCCTATTAAGTTCATTCATTTGCTAAATTTTTTTTTTCTTTTTCCCTCAGTTCTAGAGTTTGAAAGAGTCTATCTTGATAATCTCCCCAGTGCATCCATGTATGAGCGCAGTTACATGCACAGAGATGTTATTACACATGTGGTATGCACCAAGTAAGTATGTCATACTTGATATCCTCAGAAAAAAATTTTAAAGCTTCAGTTATGAGTAGATTTATGGAAATAATTTTGGGATATTACAGACTTTAATTATGTAAGTTCTGTAATAGATTACATTAAATAAAGCCCTGCTTGTTCTTTCTTATGTAAAAGAATGTATTCTTTCAGATAGAATGTCTCAGTGTGTATGTGTGCATATCAAGATAAAGCTAAGAGGGAGATGAACTCGGTAATATCAGCTGCCCCAAAGAAGATAGTATATCAAGTAGGAGTAAAAAGTTGGCCTCTTTGGCATTCATAGACTAAAGTGTGGCAACTAAGACATCCTGGAATTCTGGAATTATCACAAGACCTTCAAAATGGATGAATGGGAAGATTTAATGAATGATAATAATAGCAGTATGTTCCACTGTTTTTGAACTCATACTATTTCTAGATACTGTTGAGGTTTTTGTAATTATTCATTTTAAGAACAACTTTAAAAGGTATAGAATTTTGATTTTATAGGTAGAAAACTGAGGGATAAAGAGTGAAATGACAGAAGAAGCTGAAGAAAAATGTTAAGGGTTAAATTCCAGAGTATTTTTATGTCTTATATGATTTTGAACCTTTGAGCAAGAGTTACATCAAACATATTTTTTAAGGAATGCCCTGGCTGCGCTGAGGTGATGGATTCAAATAGGACAAAAATAGGATGCTGGTATACAAATTTGGATTAGCTATGAGTGTGGCTTGGGTGATCCTGACAATGTTTATCAAAGATGAATGGAATAGTTTATTCTGGAACAGTCTATTTGTGATCTCTTAAAGACAAATTGCATTTTAGATGTAAATCTCATATATATATATACATATATGTATATATATGTGTGTATATATTTTATATATATATATAATTTCATATATAGGATAGTTCTAACAAATACAGTTTGAACTTGTTAATGTATGAAGCCCTTTGCACACTGGCATTGCTGTTCTCACAAATTTGATTAGTTTTGCTTTTTAATCTAAAGCTATAGAGTTTGACTGAAAGATTACAGTTTTGTGGTTAAGTAGATCTGACAGCCAGTCACTAGCAATGAATCTGGGACAAGTAAATTTCACATTTTAAAGCTATTCCCTGATTTGTAAAATAATGATAAAAATACCTATCTCATAGACTTGTCAAAGTTAATTAGAGTAGTGTGTATGAAGTACCTGACATAGACTGGACTTTAATAACTGGTTTCTATTTTTAAAAATGTTGTAGGAGAAACTGTTCTGTTCAAAGTCTTTTTGCTTCTTAATCAGAATACCTTGAATAAAGTATGAAATTTATGTTTTATTCTATATGTGAAAGTAGTTTAGGTCTTTATAAACTTCTGAAAACTAGTACATTTTCTCATGAAAAGACTGACTATAGAGTAATTTTAGTAATAAAAAATTCTAATTCTAATGATTCCAATAGAGATTTCTGTGTTTTTGTTTTGAGACATGATCTCGCTCACTAAGTTACTCAGCCTAGCTTTTGTACTCCCTCTGTAGCCCAGTCAGGTTTTGAACTTGGAATCTTCCTGTCTTAGCCTCCTGAGTGGCTAAGATTACAAGGTTATATTATCAGGTTCAACTCTTTTTTTCTTTTTTTAAAAAATTATTTATTTTTAGTTTATGTATATGAGTGTTTTGCCTGAATGTATGTGCACTACATGTCTGCAGTGCCCATGGAGGCCAGAAGAAGGAGTTGGATCCCCTGGCATCAGACTTAAGGTGGTTGTTAGCCAACATGTGTGTGCTGAGAACTAAACCTAGGTTTCCTGCAAGTGGCAGTAAAATGTCTTTATCTTAAATCATTACAGCAAACACATTTTATTTATTTATTGTAATTTTATGTGAATGAGTGTTTTGCCTGCATGTAAGTACACCATGTGCATGCAGTGCCCACAGAGGCCAGAAGTGGGTATCAGATAGCCTGGAGCTGGAGTTATGGATGGTTGTAAGCTGCCACGTGAGTGTGGGAATCAAGCGAAGGTCCTCCTACCCTGCAGGAGTAGCCAGTGCTCTTAATTGGTGAGCCACCTCTCCAGCCCCCTCCCTGATTTATTTTAAGATTTTTTTTCATTTTTTATTGAATTTTTGAAAATTTCATACAATATATTTTTATAGCACTTAAATTCCCTCCCCTTTCTGCAGTGCCCCCTTATTACCTCCTACCTAATTTCATGTACTCTATTATGTATGTGTGTTAGCCATAACATACATACACGTATGTATGTAGATTGGTAGGCCTATAAAGTCAAATTTTTGTCCCTAAATGGCCTTTGGTATAGATTCATCCACCGGGAGCCTGGTTAACTTACCAAGAGTCACACCCTTAAAAGAGATGAACTTGCCCCTTCCAGTAGTCATCAATTCCCAGTAGTTCCTCAAGTAGGGTTGGGGTTTCTTACCCATTTCCCATTTTATGCTGGGATTTTGTCTGCCTTCAGTTTACATGGTGCTTGTGAATGCTGTCAGCCATTGCTGTGAGTTCATAAAGTAACTTATACCAACTGTCTGAAAAACTCTTTCTTTGTGATCATCCACCAGCCTTTCTGCCCCCTCTTCAAACAATGGTCCCTAGCATTGGAGGCAGAAGTCTGTCCAATTCAGGGCAATCACTCTGCAGTCTCTTATTCTCTACACATTGGCTAGTTGTGGGTTTTTGTGTTAATCACCGTCTGCTGAATAAGGAAGCTTCTCTAGTGACAGTTGAAAGATGCATTAATGACAACAAGTCTAGGAAAATGTCAGCAACCCCCCCCCCCCCCCGCTTTTTAATGTTAAATCATTCTTCAATTCTGAATCTATGTCTTGGGATTAAAATTAGTTGCTATTATTCATACAGAGGTCTGCATAAAGGAAAATTAAAAGAATAAAACACAAACACCTAAGCTATATGTGGTAGCACACACCTATAAAACTAGGGAGGCTAAGGCAGGCAGCAGGATCACCAATTCAAGACTAGCCTTGACTGTACATAGCCTGAAGCTAGCTTGGACTACGTAATGAAACCTTGTCAAAAAAAAAAAGGTCATTATTGAAACAATTAAATACTGTCAGCAGATGTTGACTTTGGAAACACTCAGAGATTGTTTTGGAAATTAACTTTTAAAGTTTTATATATGCAGGACAGATTTTATCATCACTGCAAGTCATGACGGGCATGTTAAGTTTTGGAAAAAAATAGAAGAGGGAATTGAATTTGTCAAGCATTTTCGTAGTCACCTAGGTAAGAATTTCATATTTTTTTTGTAACTCCTGTTTAAGTTGAACTAATTAAAAGTTTCTTTTAAAAATATTGTGAATTTTTTTATTATACACACTTATTTCATGTTTTCATTTGATTTTTTAAAAATAGGAATTATTGAGAGTATTGCAGTTAGCTCTGAGGGAGCTTTGTTCTGTTCTGTGGGTGATGATAAAGCAATGAAGGTGTTTGATGTAGTGAACTTTGACATGATCAATATGCTGAAGCTTGGGTGAGTCTTCTTTAAAGTATGTATTATAGAAATATATTTAACTTAGTAAAATAATTTTTCAGTCAAACTTCATGTCATGGGTTAGTTCTGAACAGAATATATTATCACACCATTTTGGGTTTTGCTTGGGAAAATTAGGATGAATCCTTATGGTATTGCTTGGAAGCATCTACTCTGGTTTTACTCATTAATCACAGATATTTTCAAATAATATCCCAACCAAAATTTTCATACCCATCTAATACCACTTAACAAATTGATGAAGGCTCAGCAGGACCAACTACTGGTACTTAGAATTAACTTCCTTGCTATACTGTATTTACTTTGAGAATACAAAATTGTGTGTTTGTATGGTTTATATATATTTTTGAAATTTGCTTGGTGTTTTTAACTTTGGATTATACTGATATTTATATTCAGACTATGTGGTTGGATGGTACAGTAAATAAGACTAGTATTTTAAGCATGGATTTTTAGATACTTGTTATTTTGTTCTGTTTTGTTTTCTGAAACAGGGTCTTACTATGTATGCCTGGCTGCCCAGAACTTGCTATAGATCAGACTGGCCTTGAACTCAGAGATTCATCTGCCTCTGGCTCATGAGAACTGGGGTTAAAGGCATGTGCCACCATGCCTGGGCATAAGCATGGCTTTTAAAAGACAACATGCTAAATAAATACATCTAAGTGATTGTCATATGATTAAAAGTCATAGCATTATCAGAGTTTTGGGACTTGTTTTAGTTGCTTGAGTGGCATAACAAAAGACTTCAAATTCCATGGTTGTGGGTCCTTTGAAACACAAGATCTAGGTTCGGTTCCAGCAGACTTTCATTTCATGAGGGCTTTCTTCTTGGCTTCTTACTTGTCTTACTATTTTACTTCTAAGAGGGTCATGGGCCTATCAGATTAGGAACCTATCCTTATGACCTATTTTAACTTAATTACCCCCAGAAATCCCTGTCTCCAAGAGGTCCTACTATGGACTGCATTATGCCTATAGTTCAAATCCAGATTTTGGAGTTTCTTTCAAGAACAGATTTTATAAGCCACTAAAGAAAGCCATTTTTTTTTTTTAAATCACAAATGCAATTACCTAATTTGCTCTTCTGTCTCCTCAATTTGTTTCTCCAGACATAGGTTATTTTTAAAAATCAAATCCATTCATTAATAGTTGAATATGGGGTTGGAGAGATGGCTCAGCGGTTAAGAGCACTGACTGCTCTTGCAGAGGACCCGGGTTCAATTCCCAGCACCCACATGGCAGCTACAAACCGTCCTTAACTCCAGTTCCAGGGGACTCCAAAGTCCTCTTCTGATCTCCGAGGCATTGCACAACACGGGTGCACTCACATACATGCAGGCAATACACTCATACGTATAAAATAAAAATAATAAATAAAATATTTTAAAAAGTTAAATATAAGCCCTTAGTAGATACTCAAAAGAGTTTATTTCAGGAACTGATAGAAATTCTTTAAAAAAAATAATTTATTGGGAATTTCATACATGCATATAAGGTGTTTTGTTCAAATCCATGCCCACTCCCTCCCTTCCAGTTCCTCCCATATCTCCCAATCACTTTTTTCTGATAACTTCATGTACTCTTTCTTCTTGATTTATTTATTTATTTTTATGGGGCTTTTGGCTACTCTAACATTCCCCCCTCTGAAGAGGTAGCCCTAAAATCTTTTAAGGATTAAATACAAGCTCCCAAATCTAACTTTTGACAGTTTTGGCCTTTGGAATGGAGTATGTTGCTAAGAGGCCTGAGAACATTTTGACTTTTAGCCAAGACACTACTTTTCTTCGGGGTCTTTTTACCATAACTGCTTAGCCAATTCCTACCTCCTATTTTTATCACACTATCCTCTGTAGAGGATACCCAAATTGCGGATAGGGAATCAGGACGCAGACCGTTCTGGTGTCCATGCTAGACAGGGACACAGTGAGGCATTGGAGTACCCCTTCAGTGGGTCTCTCTAAAAGACTCCCAGATTCCATAATTCTTATCTCTAGAGGGAAAAGAAAGTCCTTGAATCATGAATAGGAGCTGTGTAAGAGTAATTAGCATTACAAGTTCTAGACAGGGAACTAGAAAAAAGTCAGAACAGGGCAATTTAAGTTTTAAATGTTCTTATGAGTCCATTGGGGTTTCTTGCCAAGGGCTTCCAAAAGCATCCCTCTGTTGGGTTCCTCCTCAATTTTCTTTTGCTTTCCAAGGCTAGACTCTAGAGTGGTGGATTCAGGATTTGCTTTCAGGTATTTTGATAGCTGTTGGAGTGGTTAGAATCAGTGTCAGTTCCCTCTCCAAGGCTTCTAGATAGGGGGAGAAAACAAATTTATCCATCATTTTAGAACAATAGCGTGCTGTCTCCCTTAGCTGCAGGTGGGCACACATGGGCTTGGGAGGAGCTCCTGGCTCCTTTCTTTTACCAGTTCCATCTATGTGAAGATAAGTTGAAGGTCCTGCTCAACCATGTCTGGCTTCACTTGGAAGCATGAATGAGATGTGACCCTCCTCTTTGTATACTGGACACTGGTTCAAGTCCATCTTGTGGGGTCTCCATGGCCTTCCTGAACAAGAGGACAAGTGACTCACCACATTTACTGGACATTTTAAGAGATAGTCCATAGTCCCCTGGAACTAAGTTGACCTTGGAGGGCAAGGGGCAAAAACTGTGTAAGTCTCTCTGACCACATTAGTATAGACCTCAAACTATGGCTATTAAACATCCAGTAAGGTTATTGTAGATAAGGCTTAGGTAAAAAACCAAATATTCTCAGATAAACCTTGACTAGATATATATTTTGTTTCTTAAAGTAGTTGACCATAGTCCCCTGGAACTAAGTTGACCTTGGAGGGCAAGGGGCAAAAACTGTGTAAGTCTCTCTGACCACATTAGTATAGACCTCAAACTATGGCTATTAAACATCCAGTAAGGTTATTGTAGATAAGGCTTAGGTAAAAAACCAAATATTCTCAGATAAACCTTGACTAGATATATATTTTGTTTCTTAAAGTAGTTGACTAAACTATGACCATAGAAATTTTAAGATTATATGTATATTCCTAACTGAAGAGTCAGGAAAGGTTTTGGGCATCAACACTATGTTTAGTACAATAGTGTACCTTTTCAAAATGACTTTATTACAGAGACAATACATACTTGGATGTATTAATTTGTTATGTAGATTATATCCATCTTAATTCTTTTATACTTATTGTTCATTATACAGCATGTCTAATGCTATAGTTTAGTATAAAGATAATGATTTTCTTGATTTTCTTTTGAGCATAGTCATAACCAATATTTGGGTTATTATTTGGGTAATATTTGGGTTTTAAATGTTTCATGAGTGGATTTATAAGCTATGCCATGACATGCTAACCTACTTAAAAGTTATACATAGATTGTTTTACCGACACCCAGTGCCTCTTATCTTAAGGCCTGTGTATGATAAGTTTCCTTACTTTGTAGTAAAATAAATGTGCTGCTATGTGCAGTTTTCCTCTTGTGATTTGGGTGTCATATAAGTTACTATGTTACATTAATGAGAGTAGAAGGAGAAAATTAAGGACTCGGGGTCTAGCTAAGAAGTAGAACACCTGTTTAATATTAAAAAGGCCCTAGGGTTTGATTCCTAACACTGTCAGAAAAAAGAGAGTAAGAAGAAATTATTCTGAGTAGTTACACCCTATCTTTTACTGTTGAGCAAAGAATCCGAAACTGTGAGGTGGTAGGCCAGGACATTTTTGTCTTGGTTATGGGCTGGGGAGGAATGTTTGTTTTACTGACCTTTCTTTTCCTCAATTCTTAACTGTTTTAGCTATTTTCCTGGACAGTGTGAATGGATCTATTGCCCAGGGGATGCCATATCTTCCGTTGCTGCTTCTGAGAAGAGTACAGGAAAGATTTTCATTTATGATGGTCGAGGAGATAACCAACCACTTCATATTTTTGACAAACTCCATGTATCACCTCTTACTCAGATAAGACTCAACCCAGTTTACAAAGCAGTGGTATCTTCTGACAAATCTGGAATGATTGAGTACTGGACTGGTCCTCCTCATCAATATAAATTCCCTAAAAATGTGAACTGGGAGTATAAAACTGATACAGACTTATATGAATTTGCCAAGTGTAAAGCTTATCCAACCAGCATATGTTTTTCACCTGATGGGAAGAAAATAGCTACCATTGGCTCTGATAGAAAAGTTAGAATTTTCAGATTTTTAACTGGAAAACTCATGAGAGTCTTTGATGAGTCATTAAGTGTAAGTTCAATTAAATCAGATTTTGCTTTTCTAAAAATGTCTTTATTTTTTTGCTGTTTCCTAAAAGATCTATTTTCTACATAGACATTTGGGTTGGTGGTAATTTTCTCTTAGCACATTAAAGGTACTCTTTAGTTGTCTTCGATCTTGCATTGATGCTCTTGAACTCACTTCCCTACATTTATTAGGACATTTCTTCATTGTTGTCAACAGTTGATGAAATGATAGGACTGAAGTGACCGAAGGTCAGGAGTAAAACTAACAAAAGCTGAGAGTCAGAATGAGAGTTTTGGCCAAAGACTAAATATCAGTTAAACTAATTATTTGGAATGCAAAATATAAGAGGAAATGGCTAGAATCTCATTGTTCCATGGAGAGTGCTTGTGTAAGTGTGTGTGTGTGCCTGAGTGTATATGTTTGGGAGTTGGGGAGATGAACAACCTGGGAGAGCAGAATGACTACAGTGATTTATAAGTGCATAAGTAGTTCTAGTTTAAGAGTTAGAAATTGAGTGGGATGAAACTCTTATGTTTTTAGTAGTTGTGAACTGAAATATGCAGCATCACTGCATACAGATATGCAGGTGTGTGCCACAGAGGCCATGCTATGAATGTTGGAATGCTGTAAAGAGAATCCATTCAGGTAGTACCCAAATTGAATAAGTGAAATACATGTATATGGACACATGGCTGCCTATGGACCTTACATCTTTAAAAAGAGTCTTTTTGCCAGCAAAATTGATCATGAGTCCACTCCAAAAAAGTACTCCCGCATTCTAGGCTGTTTGGGGACACATAAATAAGCAGAAACTAGAGACAAAAAAACTGTTCTGTAAGATCTTGCATTCATGCCTTCAGCCCTAACATACCTCTTTTTGTATTTTGTACATAGCCTTTATCTAGAAAAAGTTAAAAATTTTAAAAAAGATTTATGTATATGAGTGTTTTGACTGCATGTATATATGTACACCACATGCATGCCTGGTCCCCACAGAGGGTAGAAGAAAGTATTGGTTAAGAGCACTGGCTGCTCTTCCAGAGGACTCTGATAGGGTTCCCAGAGTTCCCACATGACAGCTACCAACTGTCCATAACTCTAGTTCCAGGAATTCCTAAGCCCAAGAACTGGAGTTGTGGCAGCTGTGAGCCTCCTGTGGGTGCTGGGAATCGAACTCAGATCCTCTAGAAGAACAGGAAGTACTCTTAACCACTGAGTCATCTCTGCAACCCAAGGTGAGACTGAGTTAACATAAATATGAAACAATGATAAAAGTAAATGGGATAGGAAGTCTAGCATATTAATCCACCATGAACAGCTAGTTTTGCATTCTACTGTTTGATGTCATACATGTCTGAAAAACTGAATATCAGGATCCTCATATCTCTTGGAAAGCTCATGGAGTATTAACATAAAATAATTGTAATACAGTCCTTATCTTGAAAATTGTGGGTTAAGTATCAAAAGTAAACCAAATTTCCAAACTATAATGGGCACTCATAAAACCCTATTTTTAAAAAAATAATCACACTTGTCTAATACTAATCGTAACTGTCCATTTCAAAATAACTAGAAACAGTTTTTGAAATGTCATGAATTTACTATTGCAAGATTTGCCATAAAGAGTGTTTGCTGTTCCAGGAGAGGACCCAAGTTCAGTTCCTAGTACCTATGGTAGATAGCTCATAACTGCCTGTAACGCCAGCTCCAGGAGAGCCGACTCCCTATTCTGACCTCTACAGGCATTAATATGCCTGAATGCATACATATAGACAGACATACAACAAAAATAAATCCTAAAAAACATGTTCTTCAACAAGAATTTAGTATTTGCCATATGTCTTTTTGTGACCTCACATAGGATCTCATAGACTGTACCTGCATAGTCTAACAGAAGTAGGTACTATCCATGTGACTGACAGAGAGAGGATTTCACTCTGTAGTCTGTGCTAGCCTCAAACTCACTATGTAGCCCAGGTAATTTTCCTGCCTCAGCTTCCCAAGTGCTGGGATTATGGGTGTAGGCTAGTGTGCCTAGCTGTCATGTATCTGACTGTTGGCCCCTTGACATGTCTAGACCAAATAGAGGTGTGCTAAAAGTATAATACATGCAAGATTCCAAAGACAAAATGCAAAACTGATTTCTCCATTTTATAACCTGTTATAGAAATGGTAATATTTTAGATATATTAGGTTAAATAGAATTCCCCATTTTATTTTGCAATGCAGCTACTATAGAATTTAAATTACCTAATGTGACTTGCATTATATTTCATTGGAAAGTACTACTCTGAGGCTTCTAAAAGGCAGATATATTATTCCTGTTTAAAAAAAAAATAACTTTCTATATAAGCCATCTGTTTTTTTTTTTAATTAGAAAAAAATCAGTTACTACTACTATACCTTTTCTGGTGGTAGTGATGGGCATTGAACCCAGAACCTTAAACACGTAACCAATAAGCCACATACCTCTGAAATACGAACTTGTTTGTATGTTTCTTTTTTTTTTTTAATTGAGATTTTTGTTTTATTTTATTTTTATTTTCTTTATGTGTTGTCTCTATGTCATGTGTTTGCAGGAGTTATAGGTAGTTGTGAGCTCCCTGATGTGGGTGCTAGGAACCAAATTCAGGTCCTCTGCAAGAACAGCAAGTGCTCTTAACCACTGAGCCATCTCTCTAGGCTTTTTTTCTGAGACAGAATTTCATACTGTGGTCCAGGTTGGCCTGAAACTTACTATGTAGCCCAGGCAGGTCTAGAGTTGACAATTCTGCCTCGGAGCACTGCCTTCAGAGGGCTGGGATTACAGCCATGATAAACCACCTCAGCTTTGAAATACTATTCTTTATAATCTTGAACTTACTGTCTCTTTTAGCTCCTTGCTTATTGGGTTTAAAATGCCTCTTAAACTATGTAAGTATATAAACTCTTAATGTGTTCTGTTTTTTAGTCAGTTCTCATTGCTTTATTTTATATATGGGTGTGAGTATAATGTACATAGTTATTTTATTAATGCACAGTTTATTTCCTAGATGTTTACTGAACTGCAGCAGATGAGGCAACAGCTACCAGACATGGAGTTTGGCCGAAGAATGGCTGTAGAACGTGAGTTGGAGAAAGTGGATGCTGTCAGATTAATTAATATAGTTTTTGATGAAACTGGACACTTCGTGTTATATGGAACAATGCTGGGCATTAAAGTTATAAATGTAGAAACAAATCGGTAAGCTTTAATGTGATTTTTTTTTTAATGCAGTTATGAGGGACCATTTCTTGCATCAGGAAAACAATGAAAGTTTTGTTTGTTCCAAAGAAAGTGGAATGATCCCAAATGCGTAAACTTAACCAAATGTTTTGACTGGATTTTTCTGTGGTCTCTCAGTTGTTTATAATCTTATGTAGAAAGTTTCCATTCATGTTTGTAGAAGAACTGGAAAGAAGATATGCATAGTTTCAAGGTTTTAAGTTTTGTTTTTTTTTTAACAAGTTTCAGTCTGTTTGCTTATTGATTTAAATTAGCCTGGCTCATGTTAAATGTTGCCAAATATTTTAACCACAGAATTCAGCATTACATCCTGCTAGACATAAAAGCAGGAGCTAAAATGCATAAAAACACAATAAGTCCTTTGTGCATTTGGTATTAGTACAGAATATCTACAATCAGATACTAACGCTGAATGTAAACGAAAAGAACTTAGGAAATAGTTCAAGAAGAAAAATCTTGTGCTGTACATTTCTATATATAAGCATATTTATAATGTACTTCTTGGCAATATAAAAACCTTTGAAAGCTTATAAAAGTTTAATAGGAATAAGTTAATACTATACACTTATCTATTGTTAACCATTGATATCTATAAGGGGTGTTCCAGGATACCTGGTGAATTCCAAAGTCTTAAGGATGCTCGGATGCCTCATATAAAATGGTTTAATATGTCACTGGAGAGATGGCTCCCCAGTTAAGAGTGCTTACTGCTCTATCAGAGGACTGGAGTTTGGATTCCAGCACCCACATTGGGTGGTATAATGTTTGTATATAATATGCATATACTGCCATATTTTAATTAGCTATAGATTATTCATAATCCCTAATAAAATATGTGTTATATAAATACTCATTATATTACATTGTTTAAGGAACAATCATGAGGAAAAAGAAGTGTTTATGTCCAATGTAGATGAGTTGAAAAATATAATTTTTAGTCTGAGCTTGTTAGCATTCATGGATCTGGAACCTACAGGTATAGAGAGATGATGGTATTGAGTGATTTAGGTCTTCTTTCTTTCTTTATTTCTTTCATTTATTTATTTATACATCTGTGTATATATGTTTGTATGTGTGCACGTTTTGGAGGCCCAAGATCAACATTGGGTATCTTCTCTATTGTTCTCCTCATTTTTCTTTTGAGAGTGTCTCTCATTGATCCTGAAGTTCACCAATCTGGCACAGGCTCCAGAGATTTGCCTGTCTGCACCCTCCACTTTCCCATGCAGCAGTAGGTTTACAGATTTATGCCTCTACAACTGGATTTTATGTGAGTGCTGGGGAATCTGAACTCAGGTCCTCATGCTACACAGCAAGCTTTTTACCTACTGAGCCATCTTCCCAGCTACAAGGACTGTTTATTTGTTTGTGGATCTCTTAAAATTTAATTTAATTTGTTTTGGTTTTTTTTGAGACATGGTCTCCCTGTTTGTTATGTAGGCCAAGCTGGCCTCAATCTCACCTGCCTCTTCCTCTCTAGTGCTGGTATTAAAGGCATGTACTACCATGCCCGGCAGTCTACTTTTAATTTAAAAAACTATTTTAGGTTCACAGCAAAATTGAGAGTTAGGTACAAAGTTTTCCCATGTATTTTCTGACCCAACACATCTAGCCTTCTAGCACCTCCCATAAAAGTGGTGCATTTGTTACAAATGATAAACCTATATTGAAACATCACATCACCTAGTATTCATTGTTTACAATTAAGGTTATACATTCTGTTAGGACACAGATACAGTCCCCGTGTGTCCACCACTATATTATCAAATCAGAATTGTTTCAACACACTAAAAATTCTCTGCTTGAACTGTTCATTGCTTTTAAAGACAGAGTCTCCTACTGTAGCTCTGACTATAGTAGAATTCACCTGGGCTGTCCTTGAAATCAAGATAATACTCCTGCCTCAGCCTCCTGAGTGCTAGAATTACAGGTGTGAGCCACAGTGCCCAGCTTACTACTAATCCTTTTAGTGACTCTCTAGTTTTACTTTTTCCAAAGTATCATGTAATGTTAATCATTCAGCATGTAGAATTTTCTGATTGGATTGTCTTCTTTCAGTTAATATGCTTGAAGTTCTTCCACATCTTTTTATACCTTGATTGAAAACTCTCTCTCTCCCTCCCTTTTTCTCCCTCCCTCAAAACTGAATAGTAGTCTGTTATCTGGATGGATGCACAGTTTGTCTGCTAAACTGTCCTGAGGGGCATCTTGGCTGTTTCCAAGTTGTGGCATTTACAAATAAAGCTGTTATAAACTTCCTTTATAGGTTTTGTGTGTGTGTGTGTGTGTGTGTGTGTGTGTGTGTGTGTGTGTATTTTCAAGTCCTTTGGATAAATACCAAGGAGCTTATTGGATCATATGGTAAAAGTATATTTTTATTTAAAAAAAACAAACCACAAACTGTCTTCCAAAGTGGCTGTGCCTTTTTGCATTCCCACCAACAGTGAGCGTTCCCTTGCCAACATTTGGTATCCATCAGTATTCCGGATTTTGGCTATTCTAATGTGTTGTAATATCATATTTTAGTTTACTTTGCATTTCTTTGATGGCATATGATGTGGTGCATCTTTTCATATGCGTATTTGCTGTCTGCTTCATTGGATTGGTGTTTGCTAAGGTCTTTGAACCATTTTTAATTGGTTGCTCTTACTGAGTTTTAAGAGTTCTTTGTGTTACTTAACAGTTCTCAATCAGATACATCCTTTGCAAATTTGTTCTCCCAGTCTGTAGCTTTTCATTTTCTTGATTAGATTTTTTTAAAACCTGAAAACATAGTTACCTTGCCATTTAAAATATCTTTTGTAGGGTAGAGAGACACTTTAAAATATCTTTCACTAGGGGTTGGGGATTTAGCTCAGTGGTAGAGCGCTTGCCTAACAAGCGCAAGGCCCTGGGTTCGGTCCTCAGCTCTGAAAAAAAAAAAGACAAAATATCTTTCACTAGTAATCATTTGGCTATAGATAATGAATAGTTTATATTTAAAAGTTTATTTTATATTTATTCATTTATTTATTTATTTTGATGATTTCAGAGCACAACTTATGGGAGTTGGTTTTCTCCTTCTACCATGTGGATCCTAGGACTCAAACTCAGGTCATCAGACTTGGCAGCGATTGCCTTTATGCACCAAGCCATATATCTCTTCCCATACCTGGATAGGGGATTTTTAACTATCGTATGTCAAGCTGTCACAATTTGAATTCGTTGTGGTTTGAATTTTTTTCTTGTATGTGTGTGTGATGTATGCATGTTTACATGTGTGCACATTTGTGCAGGTGGAAGCCAAAGGTTGATGTTGAGTATCTTCCTCAGTTGCTTTCCACTTTATTTACTGGGAAACCAAGAGCTCACTGATTTGTCTAGTCTAAATAACCAGCTTGCCCTAGGGATCCCATCTCTGCCTCCCAAGCACTGGGATTATAGATGGGCCTATAGGCCTGCCCAGCTTTATGTGAGTGCTGGGGATCCAAATTTCAGTCCTCGCACTTGCATAACAGTCAATTTATCTACTGAATCATCTTCTCAGCCTAATTCTGGTAATCGTGCTATATTAAACATTCTTATATTTTTCAGGTGTGTACGGATTTTAGGCAAGCAAGAGAATATCAGAGTGATGCAGCTAGCTTTGTTTCAGGGAATAGCCAAAAAGCATCGCGCTGCAACTACTATAGAGATGAAAGCTTCTGAAAACCCGGTTCTTCAGAATATTCAAGCTGACCCAACAATAGTCTGTACCTCTTTCAAAAAGAATAGATTTTACATGGTATGTGGATGTTCTAAGAGATGGACCTTAATGTTTCTTCCAGCCTCAATGAGAGTTTTATTTTCTTGAAGGAGAATGTTGGCAATGACAGCAAATTTTCTAAACAACTGGAACACCAGCCTACAACATTTAGTATTGTAGAATTTTTAGCTAGGAATGATTTTTAAGTATCTGTCTGCATTGTTTTCCATCATGTTTTGAAATTTTTCCATCTGGCTTCTACTACTATTTGTGCTAAGCTGACAGGAAGCTAGTGATTTCTATTTATACTTGTATCCAAAATGGATTTTACTATGTGGTTTTAAATTTAATTTTTGTTTTTCAACTTTTACTCTACAATGTAACTTATGTCCCTGAACTGGCACACTTTCTTGCTCTAAATGTGCAGAAGGCACTCCCTCTCTTCGCAGATCATTGGCCACCACGAGGGCAGGGAGAGCAGAAGCGGCAAACGGGGTCAGGACGGCCAGTGAGCACTGACGGAAGACAGCCCTTCCGGGGAAGCTGGTCCCAGGCACAGTGAAACAGCAGTGATACAGCCCCAGACACAGTGAAACAGCTCCGTTTATTCAGTGGGAGAACTAGAGAATTTATAGTGTGGAGGCAGTAGCAAAAGCCTCAGTTGATAGGTGCTCATAGTGTGCTTTATTTACATGTGGCAGTGGGCTCCTATCTTCCAGACTATCAGGCAATGCCCGATTATCTTATAGAAAAAACCTGGGGGTAGTTTTTACTCCAGGTAACTATGCGAAAGGTCATGTTTCAGATAAGGTCAGGCATCCGTGCTTGGTGGCACTTTCCAGGTGAGCCAGGAAGAGAGCAGGAGGCCCCCTGCTGAAAAGGGGAGTCCTTCCATTTGGCGCCGAGCCCCTTAGGGCTATCCGGACATGGAGAACTACAACCCTAACAGCAGGGTTTCCCAACATAAATGCATTTCTTTAACTTTTGGTTCATTGTTGCAGTATACTACTTTGGAATTCTATATTTCTGAAGAATTTTTGTTTCACCTCTAGAGAACTAAGCTGCAAGTTTTGGGGGTTATTGCTCAGTGTTAGAGCATTTACTTACCCAGCATTCATGAAACCCTAAGTTCAATCCCTAGCACAGGAAAGGCGGGCACGAAGATTTGGCCAAAATCCAACTACCAAGTTACCTGTGAGTAGCAGTGTGCATCGAGTCAAAGTTTAACGTCTATAGCCGTCTACATTCCATCCACACAGCACTCAGACAACCTTCTAGGATCTAATCTAATTTTGAGTAAAACTTTACTGGCTCCACAGCTGTCCAGGATAACTGGATTTCCTCACTTCTATAGCTTTATCCTTCTTTCCCACACTGACCAGATCAAACGTACTCTATTTGCAATAACTGAGAGTTCTTTATTAACTCTAATCACACACTTAAGGTCTCAGCTTGAAAACTTTCAACACCACTCTGAATCTTGAGTACCTGTTTATTTTTCTCCTGTACTTCCCTCATCATGTGCATCACGCTTTGGGGATATAAATCCCTAATTTCTTAATTTGGGGATGTATGTCTCTAATACAGTGTTCTCTTCATCCAGATGACTGAAAAATCAGAATATTATGTCTTCATTATTAAATCTACATAACTGAATAAAACAGCTGATCTATTATAGTGTGCACATTCATTCATCTGATGTCTGCACTCATTGCAAGCAGCTGTGATGCCTTTAATGTCACACAGCTACTGATATGAAGTAGCACTTTCCCTACCGCAACCAAACTTTTAAGCTAAACTAGATAATTTTTTTTTATTGAACAAAAACTTTTAGATTGCTTTATTCTTTTTTTTTATGCTTTGAAGAATTTTTTAAATTTTTTTTAAAATTTAGTAACCACATGATTAGAAGAAGCATTTCATTACACCTTTAACATATTCAGTAACACACTCCAGAGCAAGGATACATCTCTTTCAAAAGTGGCTGTAAATTTTTGGGTTCACAGTTGAATTAATACAGTTATACAATATTGAAGTCAGTGTAAACCCTGTAAGATATAAAATTGGATGAGTTTTTACCCTTTAAAGAAGATCTCCATTTCAAGATATGCTGTTTCCTACATTTTGTAAAATATTTTTTATTTTTTTTAGAAGCATATCATTACAGCTTTAACATGCCCAGTAACAGTTTCCAGAGCAAAGGCACAGCTTCTTCAAAAGTGGCTATAAAATTTCTAGTTTGCTGTTGAATCAATACAGTTATACAATATTGAACTCAGTATAAGCCCTGTAAGACATAAAATTGAATGAGTTAACCTGCAAAAAGAATCTCCATTTCATTCTAAAATAATACTGTTTCTTACAGAAAGACACATTGTTTGTGCTAACATTGAGATGTTGGCATATGCGTCTCTAATCTGTATGTATCTAATTATTACGAGTCATAATCATTTGCACTTGGATCCTTGGCGCTTGTGTATGTCTATGAAGTCATTGGGTAGATTTCAGTGGTAATGTTCATCACCTCTACTAATTGACATGATGTAAACTTTTATGCTTCTTCCTAAAATATAGTATTTTTTTTAATTTGTTGATTTTTTTCTGTTCATATCACACAGAACATCCCAAAACATCTTATTCAACTATAACCTACTCCCCAGTTGACACCTTCCCATAGCCTCCCTCCCCCCACTAGAGCCCTTATACTCTGTTATCCTTGCTACTGTCTACTGTGTTGTCGACATCCCAGCCGTTCCCCACTACTTGTCCATCTGGTGAATCTGGTCAGCCTATCTAGAGGTCTTTGTTTTAGGAAGGTCAGCTGTTCCTCATCTAGTAGC
>NW_008331125.1:36987-37393 GCF_000622305.1 Nannospalax galili | reverse complement strand
GGGAGTCCCTTGGGCCACCCTGGCCAACAACTCAAAAGAAGGTATCTCCTATCTGGCACTGTTGCTTGTTATGTACCCTTTAGCTATACATATGGACTCTTAAAAAATTATATTGGCCCCTTTAATCTTTGGTTATATTTTCCTTTTGGGTTTTAAGGCCATACAGTTGGCCCAGATAAACCAAATTATTTTTACTCTTAAGGCTGTTTGAGGATCTGTTCCTCAGGGGTCACATGGGCTTGGGAAGAGCCCCAAGCTCCTTTCTTTTACCAGTTCCGCCTATGTGAAGATAAGTCAAAGGTCCTGCTCGACCATGGCTGGCTTCGCTTGGAAGCAAGGAAACGTTTCCTCTGTTGACCCTACTCTTTGTAGACTGGACACTGGTTCATGTTCATCTCATGGGGTT
>NW_008331125.1:32728-36469 GCF_000622305.1 Nannospalax galili | reverse complement strand
TTCCTTTCCATTATCCTGGTTCCTGTAGTTATGTCTGGATACATACTCACCAGGATTTGGTGCTAGAATCCACATATGAGAGAACATAAGGTCGATTTTTTTTTTCCTGAGTCTGTGTTACTTCACTTAGTATAACAGTTTCTAGTTACATCCATTTACCTGTAAATTTCATGATTTCATCTTTCTTTAATGCTGAGTAAAACTCCATTGTATAAATGAACCGCATTTTCATTATCTACTCGTCAATTGAGGGACAATTAAGTTCCTGCCGTATCTTAGCTATTGTGAAAAGAGCAGCAACAAACACAGATGTACAAGTGTCTCTGCTATAAGATGAGTTCTTTGGGTATATGCCAAGGAGTGGTAGAACTGGGTCAAATTGTATGTTCATTTGTAGATTTTTAAGAGTTCTCCACACTGCTTTCCACAGGGGTTGAACAAGTTTGCAACCCCACCAGCAGTGGATGAGTGTTCCCCTTTCCCACATCCTCTCCAACATTTGGTATCATTTGTTCTCTTGATCTTAGCCAGTCTGACTGGGGTAAGATGAAACCTTAAATTGCTTTTAATTTGCATTTCCCTTATTACTGGTGATATTGAACATCTTTTAAGATGGTTCATAGACATCTTTACTTCTTATTTTGAGGAAGCTCTGTTCGGCTCCTTAGCCCATCTTTTAATTGGATAACTTCTTGTCTTGATTCCCTGTGTTTTGAGTTCGTTATATATTCTGGATATTAAACCTCTGTCGGATGTGTCGCTGGTGAAGATTTTCTCCCATTCTGTGGGTTTTCTGTTCACAGCCCTTGTTGCCTCCTTTGATGTACAGAAGCTTTTTATTTAAATGAGGTCCCATTTGTTGAACCTTGACCTTGTTTTCTGAGAAACTGATGTTTGGTTTAGAAAATCCTTTCTTACGCCTATATCTTTTAGGTTTTTGCCAATGTTTTCTTCTAACAGTTTCTGAGTTTCAGGCTTTACATTGAGGTCTTTGATCCATTTGGAATTGACTTTTGTGCAAGGTGAGAGATAGAGTTTAGTTTCATTCTTCTTCAGGTGGAGATACAGTTTTGCCAGCACCATTTGCTGAACATGCTGTCTTTCCTCCAGTGAATGTTCTTGGCCCCTTTGTCAAATATCAGGTGGCCGAAATTGCATGTACTCATATTTGGGTCTTCAATTTTGTTCCATTGATCTATGGGTCTATTTTTGTGCCAGTACCATGTTGTTTTTATGACTATAGCTCTATAATACAGCTTAAAATATGGTATAGTAATCCCCCCAGTATTGCTTTTAGTCCTCAAGGTTGTTTTGGCTATCTGAGGTCTTTTGTGCTTCCATATGAATCTTAGGATGGTTTTTTCCAATTCTGTGAAAAATGTCATGGGGATTTTGATTGGCATTACATCGAATCTATTAATGACTTTTAGTAGGGTGGTCATTTTCACAATATTAATTCTTCCAATCCATGAGCATGGGAGGTCCTTCCTTCTTCTGATGTCTCCCTCAATCTCTTTCTTTTAAGATTTAAAATTTTCATTGTAAAGCTATTTAATGTCTTTGGTCAGGTTTATTCCCAGATATTTTTTTTTTGCAGCTATTGTGAATGGGAAGGTTTCCCTGTGCTCTTTCTCTGACTGCTTGTCATTGGTATATAGAAAGGCTATAGACTTTTGTAGGTTAATTTTGTAACCTGCCACTTTACTGAATGTGTTAATAATTTCTATTTTCTGGTGGAATTTTTGGCATCTCTTAGATATCATATCATCTGCAAAGACGGATAATTTGACCTCTTCTTTTTCCAATTACTACTCCTTTAAATTTCCTGCTCTTGTATTATTGCTCTTGCAAGAGTTTCAATCACTATGTTAAAGAGAAGTGGAGATAGTGGACAGCCTTGTCTGGGTCCTGATTTCAATGGGAATGCTTCCATTTTTCTCCATTTAGAATGATGTTGGCTGTGGGTTTGTTATATATGGCTTTAATTATATTGCGGTGTGTTCCCTCCAGTCCAATTCCCTCTAGGACTTTGAATATAAATGTATATTGAATTTTGTCAAAGTCCTTCTCTGCATCTATTGAGATGACCATGTGGTTCTTGTCTTTGAGCCCATTTATAGGATTTATGACGTTTATTGACTTATGCATATTGAACCATCCCTACATCTCTGGGATAAAGCTGACTTGATCATGGTGGATGATTTTTTTGATGTGTGTCTGTATGTGGTTTGCAAGTATCTTGCTGAGAATTTTTGCATCTATGTTCATTAAGGATATGGATCTATAGTTTTCTTTTTTGGTTGTATCCTTATCTGGCTTTGGTATTAGAGTGGTGCTGGCTTCATAGAAGGAATTTGGAAGTTCCCCCTCTGTTTCTTTCTTTTTGAATAAATTAAGTAGTATTGGATGTAGATCTTTAAATATCTGATAGAATTCTGCTGTAAATCCACCTGGTCCTGGGCATTTTTTAGTAAGGAGGTTTTGTATTACTGTTTCAATTTCTTTTTGTGTTATGGGTCTGTTTAAGCTGTTAATCTCTTCTGGGTTTAGTTTTGGTAGTTCCCATGCCTATAGATAGCCATCCATTTCTTTTAGGTTTTCATATTTAGTAGCATATAGGTTTTTAAAGTATTCCCTTATAATGTTCGGTATCTTTCTGGTGTCTGTTGTGATGTTTCCCCTCTCATCACTGATTTTGTTGATTTGGAGGTGCTCTTTCTTTCTTTTGGTTAACTGGGCTAGTGGTCTGTCAATCTTGTTTATCTTTTCAAAGAACCAGCTCTTGAATTCGTTGATTCTTTGTATTGTTTTCTTTGTTTCGATTTCATTAATTTCTGCTCTGATTTTTGTATTTCTTCTTGTCTGCTCGGTTTGGGTTTCATTTGTTGTTACTTTTCAAGTGTCTTGAGTTGCAGTGTTAAGTCATTTATTTGTGTTCTTTCCAATTTTTTGATGTAGGCACTTAGAGCTATAAACTTCCCTCTAAGAACGGCTTTCAGCGTGTCCCAGAGGTTTTGTTGTGTTGTATTGTCCTTTTCATTTAGTTCCAGGAATACTTTTATTTCTTTGTTAATTTCTCTTTTGACACATTCATCATTCAAGAGTGGGTTGTTTAATCTCCATGTGTTCATGTGGTGACTAGAGCTTCTTCTGGTGTTCACTGTAAGCTTTATTGCATTGTGGTCTGATAGAATGCATGGAATTATTTCAATCTTTTTGAGGTTTGTTTTGTGCCCGAGTATATGGTCGATTTTGAGAAGGTTCCATGGGGTGCTGAGGAGAAAGTATGTCCTTTGGTGCTTGGCTGGAATACTCAGTAAATGTCTGTTAAGTCCATTTAATATATGGTATTGTTTAATTCAGATGTCTTTCTGTTAACTCCCTGCCCTGTTGATCTGTCTAATGGAGACAGTGGGGTATTGAAGTCCCCTACTATTAATGAGTTGGGATTAATCTGGATCTTAAAGTCCTGTAGTATTGTTTTTATGAAGTTGGGTGCACCAGAGTTTGGTGAATATATGTTCATGATTGTAATATCTTCTTGGTTTATTGTTCCTTTGATCAGAATGAAGTGGCCCTCTTTATCTCTGATTAGTTTTAGTTTAAAGTCTATTTTGTCAGATATTAGAATTGCAACACATGCTTTTTTCTTAGTACGATTCGCTTGGAAAATTTTTTCCATCTTTTCACCTTAAAATAGTGCCTTTCCTTGAAAGTGAGATGAGTTTCTTGCAGACAACA
>NW_008331125.1:11352-32531 GCF_000622305.1 Nannospalax galili | reverse complement strand
TTCCTTCAGCCTATTTATGTCATGGAAGATTTTTCTTTCCCCTTCAACTATAATAGACATTTTGGTTGGGTATAGTAATCTGGGTTGGCATCTGTCATTTAAAACTGGTCCCGGCTCTTCTGGCTTTCATAGTTTGCACTGAAAAGTCAGCTGTAGTCCTTATGGGTTTTCCTTTATATGTGACTTGTTGTTTCTCTTTTGCAGCTTTCAGTATTGTCTCTTTGTTCTGTATACTTAGTGTTTTTACTGTGATGTGCCGTGGAGAGTTTCTTTTCTGGTCCTGTCTGTTTGGTATTCTGTATGCTTCTTGTATTTGTATGGGCATGTCTTTCTTTAATTTTTGGAAATTTTCTTCTATGATTCTGTTGAAGATGTGATCCATGCCATTATCTTGGGATTCTTCTCCTTCCTGTATGCCTATGATTCATAAGTTTGGGGTTTTTTATGGTGTCACACAATTCCTGCCTATTCCATTCTTGTGCTTTCTTAAATTTTTCATAATCTTTGCTTGAGGGGTCTGGTTCGTCCACTTTATCTTCTAGTCTTGATATTCTGTTTTCCATTTCATTCTTCCTATTGGTGAGGCTTTCTCCTGTTCTTTTTATTGGCTTACTGGGTGTTTCACTTCATTCTTTATTTCAGCCTGAGTAATCTTCAATATTTCTAGTTCTTTTCTGAATTCATTCAGAAGTTTATCCCTATCTTCCTTCAGTTCTTTGATTTGTGTGTTCTTTAAATTCACTGAATTCTTTTATCATGTTTATAATTGTTCTTTTGAGTTGCATGTCCTGCATTATCTCTATGGGGTTCTCATTGTTCTCCTCTAGAGAACTATTGGTGGGGTTATGGGATAATTTATTTTGGTTTTTCATGTTATTTTTTCTCTGTGATTTAGACATGTGGATTTCTTTGTAGTTTCTGATTCTTGTGTGAGGCTCAAGTCTTCAAGTTTAGGTCTGCTTCTTTTTGTAAGCTTTATGTGCCTTTGTGGTTTACTTTTTGGGCATGAAAATCTGGTTCTCTAAGCTTCCCGTTCTCTCTTTTGGTTTTATATTGCAGTGGCCAGATTGCTTTTGTTGTCTAGAGTTCCCACAGAGTCCCAAGTCAAATGAGGATCAGATGTTCTCAGGCTTTTTCCTAAGGTCTGAATCCCTCCAGGAAAGATTTTGGCCTCAGGAATCTGGGGGTTGGACTGGCCCCAGAAAGATGCTGGTCTCAGGCAGCTTGTGGTGGTGACAGTCAGAGATACAAAGGGAGATGGGGGCAGGAAGAGGCCCCAAGGGCTCCTGGGGACTGCACTGAGGAACTGGGTTGGTCTGGATGCAAAGAATCAGGAAGCTAAAAGGTCAGCCCTGGCATCCAGGAAAGAGGCTGGTGGGTAGGGTAGCCCAGGGAAGCAGAGAGAGGTGAGGGTGGGACCAGACCCAGAGGGTTCCTAGGGGCCTCAAGAACGAACTGCTTCTGTCTGGATGCAAGGGATCAGGAAGTAGTGGTGGTCCCCTCCAAGAGGTCAGCTCCGGGGTCCAGGAAAGAGGCTGGCGGGCCCTGCAGCCCAGGGAAGCAGAGGGATGTGAGGGCGGAACCAGGCCCAGAGGGCTCCTGGGGACCCGAGAAGGAACTGGGTTGGTCTGAATGCAAAGGATCAGGAAGCAGTGGTGGTTCCCTGGTGTCGGGGGTGCCCAGACAAGGAATGAATGGGACAGGACCCAGGCTAGGAGAGATGGCTGGAGGAGATGGGAGGGTGAATGAGGCTGGGGGATTCACGGGGCGGAGGGCACGATGGACTTATTCTGGAGAGAGGATGTGAGAGAGGCCATCAGGTTGTGCAGGCCCAGGGAAGCAGAGGGAGGTCGATAAATTCTTTAATAAGGGAATTTTGCTTATAACTTTCAAAGTCATTGCTAAAAATTTATTAATATATGTCAAATGAAAAGTTTATCTTGTTTTTAAGCCTATAATTTAGCTATAATGAAGTAAAAATTCTTTTTTTTTTTTTTTTTTTTGGTCTTTTTGAGACAGGGTCTCCCTGTAGCCCCAGCTGGCTTGGAACTCAACAGGCTCTCCTTGAACTCACAGAGATCCGCCTGTCTCTGCCTCGGGAGTGCTGGGATTCAAGGCTTACACCACCACACACCTACCCCTTGACCCGCCCCTTCCAGACTGGGAGAGGAGGTTTTGGGAAGGTTGGCAATGGGGGTTTGGTCCTCGAGTGGCTTCCCTTTCACAGGGGAAGAGGTTGCAGGGTCCTTCGACACCTTTTTTTTCCTATCCCCTCCGTCCACCCCTCTTTCTCAGAATTCTTGACAGATACTAAAAACACAGCATTAATTTTTATCCATTTCATTAAAAAAGTTTTCATTCACAAGTATAATTAAAGTATACATATCATTTTTAAGGTCTGAGAAAAAAATAGAACTAAAAATTAAGCTTTCTATAGGCAACAATGTTAGGAATTTTCTTTCAATGTTATTAGATATATGTGCTCTTAAGTGCAAAACTAAGATAGTTTATACATATATATGAATTTTATATACCTTGTTTAAATCCAACATGAAACAAAAGTATATTATAAATCCATATATGAGCTAAATCAAGATTTGAAAAAACATTTTTATAAATCTCCAGAACAACACTTAAGGAAATGTTAGAGTCAGGAATGGTGGTACATGCCTTTAATCCCAGCACTTGGGAGGCAGAGCCAGGCACATCTCCATGTGGTCAAGGCCAGCCTGGTCTACATAGAAAGTTCTAGGCCAGCTGAGTATAGAAAGACCCTGTCTCAAAAAAAAATTATGGTGAAAAACTTCTAGCATGGTTATTTATTAAGAATTTATCTCACAAAATGACACAATGACACTAGGAAGAAAAGGAACTTGTATGCTAGCTTTATAAACTTCCTGAACTTAGTTGACATAGGCAGAGTGGGCTTAGCGTACAGGATTTGTACTTCCTCAGAGTAAATAAAGAAAATACCTTGAAAAGCCCATAGTTTTCCTGTCTGAAAGTTATTTCTCCATTCTCCATATACCCTGAGAATCCTGAGACTTCTATAACATCACTCAAAATTGTATGCTTTCTCCCAGGCTTCAGGATTTAGATAGATCAGGTGGGACTTTGGTGGGCAAAGAGGCAAGATACATTCCTGATCCATCATTGGATCCTCATCCCTACCTAGCACTGGGTTCTGTTTATATTAGTAAAAAGAATGTTAAAATGTATATGGTACCCTCTAAGTGTTTACAACTGTTCTTTAAGGACTTTATATACGTCCATATAGTCTTCACAACTGCCTTAATTAGGCAGTAGATACTATTATCACCACTTATGCATGAGGAAATGTTAAAATACTTAATTCATTTCCCCAACGTCACATAATTAGTAAATGGTGGAAATGGAATTCAAACCCAAGCAATGTACTAGTGAAAAAGGTTGCAGGAAAGGACTAAATAGCTGAAGTAAATAATTAACACAAAAGTTACCTTGTTTGGAATTATTCATATTCACTGTAATTACTTTATTTTCATATTGGACAAATATAAAAGGAATGCCTTACCTGTCTTATGATGGAAAATTATTCTGAAGGTTTTATTCTAAAATATATCTAATTTTTCTTAAACAGATTTTCTTATTTATATTTTTTTACTGGATGAAAATTTTAATTTAGGGGCTGGAGAGATGGCTCAGCAGCTAAGAGCACTGGTTGCTCTTGCAGAGGACCCAGGTTTGGTTCCCAAGCACCCACATGGCAGCTTACAACTGTCCATAACTCTAGCTCCAACACCCTCTTCTGACCTCTGTAGGCATTGCACAATACAAGTGTACTTACATACATATAGGCAATACACTCATACACATAAAATAAAAATAATAAATGAAATATTTAAAGTAAATAAATAATTTTTATTTCTTTACTCATGTTTTATTTTCCTTCTTGAGTTTACCAAACGAGAACCTGAAGATACAAAAAGTGCAGATTCAGACCGAGATGTTTTTAATGAGAAGCCTTCTAAAGAAGAAGTCATGGCTGCTACTCAAGCTGAAGGGCCTAAACGAGTCTCAGATAGCGCTATTATCCACACAAGCATGGGAGACATTCACATCAAACTTTTTCCTGTTGAGTATGTATCATTTTTGTTGCCTTACATAGATACCAAGGTAAATGTGTATATGTGTATATTTGAAATTGTTACTTAAAATTGTTTGACTTACAGAATTCTAAACAATTTAAGTATTTGGATAACACATCTATTCCTAAGCTTTCTGATACCTATGTTCTACTAGACAAAGAATCAATTTTAATACATATATTCACAGGCTTATTATTGGGAGAAAATATGCTGGCTATTAAAGTGCTAAATGTGAAGCTGCAGAGGTAGCTCAGTGGCAGAATACTTTCCTAACATGCACAAGGTCCTGAGTTCAGTTTCCAGCACCATACAAACAAGACAAAAACTGTAAAGATATACAAATGTATACCATTATGACCAGTAATTGCACACCCAAATTCTAGGTTTATGGCTTGTTGTAAATGGCTTTCCTCCCAAAGCAAATCATTAAGGGAAGGGTATTTATTTTTCTTCCTGACATTTGTTAGACACCTACTACTTTAAAAGTGAATTCTAATGGAAAACAAGGATTTTAATTTTCTTTAGAATTGAAAAGTATTCTGGGCAGTTTAAAAGTTTGTAAAATAGAATTAGAATACCAAATATAATGAAGTATTTCTGCCAAACCTTGATTGAAAAGGTAATGTCATTTTAAGCATTTTTCACTTAAAAGTACTTACTTTGGGGCCTGGAGAGACAACTGAGTAGTTAAAAGCACTGGTTGCTCTTGCAAAGGACCTGGGTTTGGTTCCCAGCATTCACATGGCAGCTAACCACTATCTGTAACTCCAGTTCATTGAGGTCTGGCATCTTTTTCTGGCCTCTGTGGGCACTGCATGCACACAGTGCACTTACATACAAGCAGAACAAAAACTCAGAAATAGAAATGAAATCTATTTTGAAGTACTTATTTTGAATATAACAACTTGGTACTAAGTAGACAACTAGGTGGTTCTAGATTCTTGAAGAATCTCTCAACTGCTTGATATGCCAATATTTTTGAACCTGTTTCATGCGTACTTGAGGTACGGTTCTCTTGATTTTTGCCTTCTATTTTCAGCTCAACTTAAGGTTGAGGTTGACAACTTGACACACCTGGGAAGAAGAAACCTCAATTAGGGGATTTCCTCTATCAGACTGACATCACCACATGTCTATGAGGCATTTTCTTGAGAGTTCAGTGTTGTAGGAGGGCCCAGCCCACTGTGAGTGATGCCACCATGGGCAGATGGTACTGGGTTGTATAAAAAAGCAGGTGAATCCGGGCATGGTCACGCGCGCCTGTAGTCCCAGCACTCGGGAGGCAGAGGCAGGTGGATCTCTGTGAGTTCAGTGCCAGCCTGGTCTACATAGTGCGTTCCAGGACAGCTGGGGCTACAGGGAGACCCTGCTTCAAAAAGAGAAAAAAAAAGCAGGCTGAGCAGGCGAGAGGAGCAAGGCAGTAAGCAGTGCTCTGCCTGACTTCCCTCAAAGATGAACTGTAACTTGGAAGTGTTAAGTTTCTCCCCAAGTTGTTTTTGCTCTAGGTATATACTCACAGCAATAGAAAGTAACCAGGACAGAACTATTTTGTGATAATGTATACCATATGAAATAATTTCATGAAATATTAAGACTGAGAAAATTTTATACTCTTAGTGATTGTCACTTGGTTGAATTTAGAAGATACCATTTCAATGAATGAGTCCAGCAGGATTCACTGAACCATAACATTGGCTGATGTCAGTTGCCTTTCTCAAATGATCTCCACCTTGTTTTGTAAAATATTTTATTATTTTTATTTTATGTATGAGTACATTGCCTCCTTGTAACCACTTAAGCACTGAATCATTTCTCCAGTCCCTCATACCATTGGTTTTAATAAGAAAATTACCTTTTCCAGAAATCTAGCCCTGTGTGTATCTTTTTTAAATATATATTATTTTTATGGATATGAGTAAATTGTCTGCATGCATACAAGTGCACCTATGTCGTCCATTGCCCATAGAGGTCAGAAGAGGGCTTCAGATCCCCTGTAACTGGCCATCTCTCCAGCCCCTAGATTTTTCAGTTAAGTGGAATATATATTTTTATTTTATCTAATTTTGTCTTTTTTTTTTTTTTTTTTTTTTTTTTGAGACAATGTCTCCCTGTAGCTGAAGCAGGCCTGGAGCTCACAGAGATCTGCCTGCCTCTGCCTCCTAAGTGCTGGGATTAAAGACTTGCATCACCACATCCAGCTGAGTCTGTGTGCGTGCCTGCATACGTGCGTGCGTATCTTAAGGTTCTCTTTAGGTTTTTAAACTGCTAAATGACCTTGAAACACAAATATCATCAAACTCAAATATTAATTAATCATGTAAAGATACAAAATGAGAAAATACTACTTACCTGCCCTTTCAACTTTCTTACTAGGTGTCCTAAGACAGTTGAAAACTTCTGTGTTCACAGCAGAAATGGTTATTATAATGGGCATACATTTCACCGCATCATTAAGGTAATTTTCACAAATTTGACATGATTTAAAGAACAGTATGTTATTATATACCAAGAGGTTTAAGTCTCATGAATCCTTCTTTCACATATATCATTTCACTATAGAGGAAGACAAAAATAGACTGTGGAAGCCAAAAAAAAGAGTAGATAGTCATGAATGTTTAGAATCAAAGAAAAGGCATGTCTACCTTTTTAGAAACTTCACCAGCAACTAAAAAATGGGTAAGATAATGCGTAAAGGGTTTTATTTATTTTATAAATACAGTAATCTAGTAGCCAAGTAGAGTCTAGATCTAGAGAACAGAAGAGCCATAGTGCCATATAACCTTTGAGAACCACTGTTAGACCTAAGGAATAGTGTAAGCTCAGTCCTGGAGTTACTGGTCATTGGCAAGTCAGAAATAGAAGGAAAAATGAGATACTAAAGTTTTGAAGGAATTGGTGCAATGATCCACCAGGAAGTACAGAGGAGGGGAGGGAAGATGAAGGCAATCATATAAGATATTGTATAGATCCTAAAGCTTACAGATTTAACTAGGTTTCTGTAGACTGTTAGGAAAGACTATGCATGATGAGAAGACCTTAGTGTTTTTGTTTTGGTCATTGAATATAGGCAGTGGTTCAACAATGGAAATCTAGCATCCAAACTTAACTTACTATCAATTTAATCTAATGCTAATACTTTATAATTTAAGGAAGTTGGAATATTTCACTGAATACAAAGCATTTTTGACAAAGAAATACAAAACTGTAACATATATATATGATGAACTACTTATAAAAAAGGACAAAGTAGCTGGGCATGGTGGTGTAGCTGGGCATGGTGGTGCACGCCTTTAATCCCAGCACTTGGGAGGCAGAGACAGACAGATCTTTGTGAGTTCAAGGCCAGCCTGGTCTACATAGTGAGTTCCAGGACAGCTGGTGCTACAGGGAGACCCTGTCTCAAAAAAAGACCGAAAAAAAAAAAAAAGGACAAAATATTACTTTTAATGCTTTTTGTTAACAGGGCTTCATGATTCAGACAGGAGATCCAACAGGTACTGGTATGGGAGGAGAAAGCATATGGGGAGGAGAGTTTGAAGATGAATTTCATTCAACATTACGACATGACAGACCATACACACTCAGCATGGCCAATGCTGGATCAAATACTAATGGATCACAGTTTTTCATAACAGTTGTACCAACGGTGAGTATAATACATTGTCTAGGTTATGGTCTAAGAATGTGAATTTAGTAAGAGCTGCATTATTCTTTGTTCTCAGTATTGCTTCTATCAAGATAGAAAAATGAAAACAGGGGGAGGGCTGGAGAGATGGCTCAGTGGTTAAGAGCTCTGACTGCTCTTGCAGAGGACCTTGGTTCACTTCCCAGTTATGGCAGCTAACAACCATCCTTAACTCCAGTTCCAGGGCCCTCTTCTGACCTCCACAGGCACTGTACGACACTTGATGTGCTTACGTATGTACAGGCAATACACTCATTCACATAAAATAAAAATAATAAAGAAAATATTCAAAGAAAATAAATGAAAACCAGTAAGAGATGAAAATTTAAACCATGTAGCAAATAAGTATTTTTTTATTATTTTTATGTGTATGCATTTATTGCCTGCATGCATGTAAGTGCACCTGTAATACCTGGGGAGTACAGAAGAGGCTGTTGGATCCCCTGGAAGTGGAATTATGGACAGTTGTTAGCTGCCACTGAGCCATCTCTCCAGCTCTAGAAAATGAGTTGAGACTTCATAAAACAATATTTTCATGTAGGAAGTCCAATGAACTGTATCTAAGATACTTGAGTTTCAGCTGGGCATGGTAGCGCATACCTTTAATCCTTGGGAGGAAGAGGCAGGTGGATCTCTGAGATCAAGGCCCTGATCTACATAGCAAGTTCCAGGCCAGCTGTGGCTACAGGGAGACCCTGTCTCAAAAAAAAAAAAAAAAAAAAAAAAAAAAAGATACTTGGGTTTCAAGTACCAACTCTGCCACTGCTGATTGTGCAGGCTAAAGCAAGAGAGTTGGAATAATTTCCTTTAACCTGTCATTTATGTATTTATTTATTTAATTTTATGACGTTAAAGGTATTTGAATTCCCAATTTTAAGACAGTTTTTCACAATTTTGTATTTCTCATGCCAGAATATGTTTATATATAATATGCACATAATGGTTTTTTTTAGGCAAGAACTCTACCACTGAGCTATACCCCGAGCCCAATGTAGAGTTGATTAAATACAATGTAAAGCCATCTAGCTCTATTTCTATTCAGTTCCACAAAGTTAGACAAAATACACACACTTTAACAAAATTGAGCATCATACAGTGGGGGAAGAATATTCAGCTATCTGCCAGGCTCACAAACGCATATAATATTCAGTGTTTTCAGTGACACTTTTCTCAGCTTTTAAACTTTATACAACTTGTATTGTTTCCTCATCTAGTGATTTGACCAACATAGACTGAAAATATTCAAAAAGAAAAATTGTGTCCTCTTTTTTGTCAGTAATTCCTAAGCAACACTGTTTAACAACTGTAAAGCATTTGCCCTGTGCTAGGTATTATAGGTACTATGCCATTTTATACAAGGGACTTTAGCTTCTGCAAATTTAGTCTGGTAGGAGGACTAATTCTCCACAGATACAGAGGGATAACTTAATACTTCTATTTTTTTTCCATGTAAACTAGGAATAACATCTAAAAGATGAGTACTTTTTCTTTTAATTTTTCACTCAAAGGACATGATTTAATAAATTGGGGTTTACCAAGATTTTTCTTTTGCTCTCCAATACAGCCTTGGCTTGATAATAAACATACCGTGTTTGGACGAGTGACTAAAGGAATGGAGGTTGTGCAGAGGATCTCCAATGTTAAAGTCAACCCCAAAACAGATAAGCCTTATGAGGATGTCAGCATTATAAATATCACTGTTAAGTAAAATGTAATTATACAACACTATTTTACATTTGGAAGCTTATTACTTACTGAATATGAAAATCATGTCTTAAAAATACAAAACTGTATTTTTATATTTCTAATTAAAGACCATCTTTTAAAACTGACTTTGATTTTTCTTGGAATATTTCCAATCCTAAAAGGTGAGAAACTGAAATGCACTAAATTTGAGCAAATAACACTCCTTATAGGTAAGTTCTCCTAAGACTCAATTTATTATTAGTGACTGGTACACACTTCTTCCTTTACAAAAACATGCCCCTGTATGTTTGGAGGATAGATCCCTCTAAAAAAATTCCAGGACCTGATATTAAATATCACTGTTAAGAAGCAATAGTAGATAAAATTTCAGTAGCCTCTTTGATTCAAAAATGTTATATTCCTTATTATAAAATGTCCTCGAAAGAAGTCAGAACAAATAACTATTTGAATCCTTGTTTTTTTTTAATGCAGGTTCATTTCTTATTTTCATTAGCTTTTTCAAGTGTAGCTGAATAATCTATCTTCTGTCAAGTTACATCTTACTTCAGTCTTAAATATACCTTCAAGAAGTATACTGGCATAAAAATGCTGTATCTAATAGAAATTGGAACAGTAAACTGGGTGTGGTTGCACATGTCTGTAATCTTAGCATATGAGAGTAGAGGCAAGATAATCAGGAGTTCAAGACCTGACTGGATAACATAATACCCTGTCTGAAAAAATAAATTACAACAGTGAAACATGAGTTCAGCTTTTACTGCTTTTATCCTTTACTTCGTTTATTATAACTCACTACTGATAATAGCTGGTTCTAGTTTCCAGACATCCTCTTTCAAAACCTTACAAGAAGAACATACTTAACAGAGCTGGTTCAGGAATTCACATTCCTACAATAAAGAGTAGCATTATTTCATTTTGTACTGAAATCTCTTACACGATAGAAAATATGTTAAATTTTGCTTTAAAAATGAACAGTGTGCTCTCTTTTTTAAAAAGAACTTAAACTTGATCCTTTAAAGACTTTGTTACATATACTTTTTTTAAAAAGATTTTAATTATGGGGGGAGAGGGGGGTATGTGCACTGTGTGCAGGTGCCTGTAAAGGCCAGCGGTTCGGGATACCTCTGGAGCTGTAGTTAAAAGTAGTTGTGAGCTCCCCTGTGTGGGTGTTGAGAACTGAACTTGAGTCTTCTGGAAGAACTATATGCACTCTTAACCATCTCTCCAGCCCCTTTATTTATTATTTTTATTTTACGTGTATGAATGTATTGCCTTCATGTATGTGAGTGCACCCGTGCCATGCAATGCCGTGGAGGTCAGAAGAGGGCTTTGGATTCCCCTGGAACTGGAGTTAAGGACAGTTTGTAGCCGCCATGTGGGTGCTGGGAATCGAACCCGGATCCTCTGCAAGAGCAGTCAGTGCTCTTAACCGCTGAGCCATCTCTCCAGCCCCTTACCTTTTTTTCTTAATTGGAGGTGTTACATTGCTAACCCAACTTTAACCATTCCTAAAGCCTAAATATAAAATTTTGGTAATACTGCCATCAAGTGGTAATGATGATTCATTTTTACAACATTTAAGTAGTATGCTTTGAGTGAAGAATAATAATCAACTAATAAACTTTGATTTCATATAAAAATTAACTTTTGGGGGAGATTTAAAAAGTTATCTTACAATGTCTTTCTGGAAGAATAGTTTGTTTTTTGTTTTTTGTTTTTTTAACTTTTTTAAAGACAGGGTCTCGATGTAACCCCAGCTGGCCTGGAACTATGTAGACCAGGCTGGCCTCGAACTCACAGAGATCCACCTTCTGGGATTAAAGGCATGTGCCATCATGCCCAGCTGATTTTTTTTTTTTTTTTAAATAAGGATTCCTATCTTCAGCAGGCCTCAAATTCTCTATGTAGTTAAGGATGATCTTGAACTTCTGATCCTCCTGCTTCTCCCTTCCTAGTGCTCAGTTCACAAGTACACACCACCATGCTCAGTTTATGCAGTCCTGTGGCTCATAACCAGGGCCTTGTGCATGCTAACTCTACCAACTGAGCTATAGCCCCAGCCTTAAATTATTAAAATACACTCTCATTCTTAGTCTGTTTTATCCTGTATTTTTGGAAGTGTACAGGTGTACAGCAATCTTCCTTGTTACCATTTTGTAAATCAAGAACTTTCCCAAAGTTATATAAACATTAGATAAGTAGAAATACTACTTTTTAGGATACAGCCAAATTTTCGAGCTCTTTTGTTGTTGTTGTTCCCGATGATGCTGGGAATGGAATCTATGACTTTTTGTTAAGCAAGCCCCCTAACACTGAGCTGCAGCTCCAACCCATCAAACTATTTTTAAAAGGGGTATGACTGGGCATGGTGACACACTCCTTTAATCCCAGTACTTGGGAGGCAGAGGCAGGCGATCTCTGTGAGATTGAGACCAGCCTGGTCTACATAGTGAGTTCCAGACTAGCTGGAGCTACAGGGAGACCCTGTCTCAAACAAAATAACAAACAACAACAAAAAAAGGTCATTTAATAAATGGCTTTGTTTTCATATGGAACAAGTTTAAATATTAAGAAGTTCAAAAGTCTTTGTTCATTGCAATATTTTAGCTTTCTCTTCAAAACACTGTTTATATTATATAAATGTGACCCATATTACAAGTACAGAATAACTTATTTCCAAATCTTTCCATTATCAAATAAACTCCATCTCAAATTTTAGAGATAAGGCATTCTCTACTCCTTTTTGTGTTTCTCTTAACCATAGCCCAAATAATGATACTTATCTTTTTTGCAGTGTTAGAAATCAAACCCAGGACTTCATGCCAGGCAAGTGTTTCTACTACTGATCTATACCCCAGGTTCTGAATAACAGCAATGATACTAGATGCATGGTTTAAGAAACAGACTTTTAAGAATAATAAGAGAACTTCTCTTTTTATCTTTAACTTTTTATTGCTTTCTATTCTCATAATATATATAAGTGCAAATAATGGCCTCTGGTGGTTATAAAGCATTCCTGAATTACATACACTTAGCACACCTGCTTTACATAATCATACAATAATATTTAGATGTAATACATAAATTCAGAGCTAGAAGGCAAATCCTAATATATTGTACTTAAAACATTTGTGATTTCCCAGGAGGAACTAGCACAATCATAGATAATTAGTCAAAGAATACAATGATGAACAGTAATGGGAACCTGAAAAAAATATTTCTTGAAAAAAAAAAAGAGATCACATATAAATACTATAGCATATCTACATTATGCACATAGTTAAGCACAATTTTAAAACGATGCTTGGTTATATGTTAAGAATTACAAAGATTAGTGAAATAATAAACTTCTTAACCTACAGGAAAAGCAAGTTCACATGTTAATGTTACACTTCGTTTTTGTTTTTTGAAATTACCTAGTACAGAAAACAGTTCAAGGGCTCACAAGCAAATACAATATCTTTATTTTTCACAGTCACTGAAATCTGTCAAATATTAAATAATTTAATTCCAAAGTATTACATATGCACACAACCTACTTGTAACAGCATGACCATTTACTTTCTTGAAAAACAATGGCAAAAATATTTAAGTATTTATTTACATATTGCCCATAACACTGATGGGTTTTTTCTAATGCTTTGTTTTCTAAAAGTTGTGTTTAAAAAAAAAAAAAAAAAAAAAAGTACATTTGAAAAGATTGAGCCAGAAGAGTATCTCCTAAAAATCACATCTTGTCAGATATCATTGTCCTTGTAACAAATGAATAAGATTTGTCTCAACATCTTAAAGTATGAAGAGCATTAAAAGCAAACAAAAAACCTAACTAAATATAATAAATCATGCTTCCAAAATAAGACTATCTTTTACAAATAAGAAATAGTAAAGAACACAAAATTTAACTTTTACTTACAACACTGCCACAATAAATGTAAACGTTTTGAATGTTTCTTCTTTAGACATGTTCTTCCTCTTTACTGAGACCTTGTCATGAGGAGCCTTGATCCTTTGTAATATCAAGTAAATGCACTTAAATTTGGGAGCTATTTAAATTAATTAGGTAACTGGCATTCCCCACTGTGTGAATAACTTTTCCTAAGGTAGTTTTCTATTTAGGTCCCTATGTATTTATATAAACAGACTCTGGTTCTTCATGTACCTTGCTACATTTTACCAATAAGTCATTGCCACATAAGATGCACTATTTGGAAAGTAATCTGAGTGTGTTGAAAAACTGAAGGACCAATTTAGGGCTCGGACCTAGGAAACAAACCTAGGTTTAAATTTGGAAATGGTTCTTACAAGTGAAGATCAGAAATCGTTCACAGCTTTATTATTCTTTGATTTAGTATTGGTCTGATGATCAGGCCTACTTAGATAATATTTCATTCTCACTGTTTTATGCAAAATGCTTTAAGAGAAAGTTTTAATAAAAACATACAAAATATGTTTTTGATTTTCTATAATTTATAGTTCTCACCATTAATGGTTTTATGTTATAATGAGCTTGAAAGTAAAGCAATCTTATTACCACCCCAATGCAGTTTAGATTTTAGTACACAACTGCCCTGTCTGCTGTTAAGTACTGCAAAAACTGAGTAAAAAGGCAGGTTAAGAAGCTGTACTTCCCTACATTCCGTCAGGCACTCACTCATATTCTCTATTTTTTCACTGAAATAAAGAGCCTTTGTGTACTCTTTCTTTGTGACTACTTCTCTCCCAGTATATGGGCCACATAAACTGACAAACTCCAGTATCTCATGTACTTATTAAGAGACCACATAACCAAGAAATCTCTATTTAAACCAATCTAATCTGCTTAAATTTTGCCAGAGAATAAATTTTAAAAGTAATGACATACCTTAGTTCCCAGATTCTTATATATGCATAACCTAAATTAACTATTACATTTGAGATATAGAATTTCTTAGAATATATTACGTGCAAAGTAACTTTTAACCACAAGCTTGCACAACTGTTGCATTATAATCAAGCAACATCCAACACTCCAGCAGCCACAAGTTGCCGGGAGAGCCAGTCCAGCCCCTCATAGAGCCCCATACCACTTCGAGCATCACAACCCTGAATATACCAGCTCCGGCCACAGCATAGTTTATGGAGACTGAGAAGTTCAGTGATTTCTTCTACTGACAGTGCTCCTGCAACATCCTAAAAGATATACAATTAATAATTTTTAATCAGTACTTCCATCATTTTCCTAACTCTTCTCATTTACTTGTACAAAAATGTATTAATAGCCAGGTATGGTGGCGCATGCCTTTAATCCCAGCACTTGGGAGGCAAGGCAGGCATATCTCTGAGTTCCAGGCCACCCTGAATGTATTGGGAACATTCTAATTGAATCCCTAAAAGTTAAAACTTAGATTCATTTTTCAATAATTATTCTGAGATTAACAGAAAAAATTAAGAGTTTTGGTTAAAATAACATATAAACATATATTAACAAAAACAATGAAATTGAGAGCTATGCAACCTGATTAAAAGTTACTGCCTTGGTCATTATAAGGCATCAAGCTACCCCCCCCAAAGATAAAAATACATACATACCATAAAAAATGCTTCCTGTAAAGTCTACATAATGAAGATTTTATTCCATTTCCCACTCTGAATACCCCCTTGGTCCTTCCCAGGAGCAACAATCAATAACAATTTCTTCCATATTTTTCAAGAAAATTTCCACACTTAAATTATATTTTTTTTTCAATGAGACACATATGCCACACACACACACACACACATACACAAAATCCTTTATCCTTAAAGATTTTGGTTTTTTACTTACTGCATTAAATTTAAAATATCTTCACATTATCAGCACATATAGATTTTGCACATTATTTTGAACATTAAAATTGCATTCTATTGTGTGAATGCAATATAATTTCACTAGTCATATAGTTAGCTCTCTGTATCCATGGGCTCTGCTATCCATGATTCAATTAACTAGATTAAAATTATTCAGATATTTTAGATGCCCTCTCTGAACATTCCTGCCACTACTTCCCAGAAGCAACAGCCAGTAATAATTTGTTGCTGAACAGTACAGACTTTTACTTGTTATTCTCTAAACAATGAAGGCTAACAACTATTAGCACAGCATTTACATTGTATTAAATGTGATGAGTAGTCTATAGATGATTTCAAGTATATAGAAAAATGTGTTTATGTTATGCATAGATATTAGATTTTATAAAAAGATGGGCTGGAGAGATGGCTTAGCAGTAAAGAACACTGGTTGTTCTCACAGAAGACCCGGGTTCGAATACCAGCACCCACATGGTAGCTAACAACTGTCGGTGACTCCAGTTCCAGGGGATCTGACAGCCTCTTCTGTCCTCTGTGGGCACTGCATGACACGGGTGCACTTACCTACATGCAGGCAATACACCCATACACATAAAATAAAAAATAAAAAAAAAGAATTTGAGCATCCAAAGATTTTGGTATCTGTAAGGGGTCCTGAAACCAATGCCATGGATACTGAGGGACAACTGCACTCATGCATACATACGCATAGGTAAGTTTCCATAAATTTACAAAATTGTCTGTAGTATAACGTGGTATATTACTGAAGAATTTCATAGTCATAGGGAATAAACACCTAAAACTTTAACAAGTATTGCCAAACTGTCCTATAAAAAAATAATGTAAGTTTAATAACTACATCAATAGTACATAGAATCTCTGAGGATTATGAACAACTTATCTTCAAAAGCCTGACAGGTATCATACTTCTTTGCATGTCTTCTATTGCAAGTCAGGATAAATCTATCCATTCCTACTAGTTTGCCTGTTCTTTTTATTCTTGGAGGGGGAAAATTCTTCTGCATGTTACTCTCCCCTCCTATGACATTTGCTGTATTCAAATTTTACTCTACTTCTAAGAATAACGACTCTCCTACACAAATCCTTCATCCTTCCCCATTCTACCACCAAATGCTCATTCTACCTCTATAAAAGTCCCTTATCTCCTACCTTTCTATTCCTCTAATTCAAGGTCTTCTTAATGCTCATTTGAATTACCTCAGCAGTGTACTACATTTCCTGTCTTACTTCCTAGCTGTGACTCTGCAGTTTACCCTTGAATTAGTCTTAAAACTTTGGTGTGATATTTTCATGTACTAGTTCAAAAGGTTTGATAGTTTTTGCTTTAAAATAAAATGTTTCTCAGTCTAGCCCTGGCAGGCCTTTACAACATGACTGATCTGTTAATTTAAATTTTCTTCATCCTCTATGTGCACCTTACATGAAACTTTGTTTGATGCTCCCTAAAAACACCACGCTATTGTTTTCTCTATTAAAATTATTTCCTTCGGGGCTGGAGAAATGGCTCAGCATTTAAGAGCACCGACTGCTGCTCTTGCAGAGGACCCAGGTTCGATTCCCAGCACCCACATGGTGGCTACAAACTGTCCTTAACTCCAGTTCCAGGGGAATGTGAAGCCCTGTTCTGACCTCCATGGCATTGCACAACACAGGTGCAATCACGTACATGCAGGCAATACACTCGTACATATAAAAATAACAAATCTTTTTTAAAAAAAGAAATAAAAAATAATTTCCTTCACATACAAACTCAACATCATCTATAACTTCAACTCCTGTCATAATTTCACCTCTTTTCTTACAATGCCCCCATTTATTCTAGGGATTAAACCGAGGGCCTTTTGTGTATTATGCAAGTGTTCTACCACTAGGCTTTATGACCAGCCCTTCATTTATTTTTTGAGACAAGATCTTGCTATGTAGTTCATGCTAGCTTTGGCCTTATATTCATGATCCTTCTGCCTCTACCTTTTTAAATCTTACTTTTTAAACCTTGCAAGATATCATCTATTTTAAAATTGTGTTTTTTCTTTCTTACTTGATCTCTTATGTCTCATAGCAATTTGCTATTATTAAAGTTACTTCTCAGTTTTCTCAACATTAAGATCTAATGTATACATACACACATACATACATACATACATACATACATACATACATACATAAGAATGCACTGTGAGCAATTACTTGACTATTCTGCATAATCTAGGGTACCCAGGACAACATTTTCCACAGCAAAAATTTTATAAATATCTATTGAATTGATGTTCTTTGAAACCTTTCCAACTGATTTATGACACAAAATACACAAAACTACTAAAGTAAGTGTTCTGATATAAAAATGCATTACCTGTTTGTTAGCAAAAATCAGGAGCAAAGCATCTCGGAGTTCTTTTTCTGTTAACAACTTTGCAAGTTCACTGTGTGCTTCACTAATTCTGTCTTTGTGACTGCTATCAACAACAAATACAACAGCTGCCAAAAAATACACAAAAATATTCATTAGTCACTTGTTAAATTTCAGTAAATGAACCAATTATTAACTTCTTCATTATTATATTACAGCTAAATTTTGCTTACCACCTCTATTTTCATTTAAAGGCTGCCTATTTAATGGTAAGATCCAACAATAATTACTATATGATCTTGAGCAGTTCAGAGAACTTCACAGGTTGAATATCTCCCATCCCTGACAGGATTTATAAAATTATCAAACAGACTGATCTGTATATCAATATTTTTCACTTAATGAGTGAAAATGTACTTAAGATCTACCTTGAAGCTACTGGTTCTTTGAAAATTCCCTTTACAAAAGGCAATCTCATGAAAGCAGAAGGGGGAACTATTTCGGGGAAGGAAGGCAGCCAGGAGGAACATGAATAATGAAAAAGCCATAGTGAAAACATTACTTTAAACAAGTATAGAAAAAAAGGTTATCTTTTAAAAATAAGATATCACCATCTTTTCTAAAATATTCCTTTCCTTCAACATTCTACTTTCTGTTATGACTCATAGCAAATTCCAAGCTAATTGGATGTAGGTGTTTAAATACTTCAGGTTGGGGTGTGGAGGCACAAAATGGAGTGAAATGTGAACAAAAGCTAAGATGAATGTTGGGATATGTAGTTCGGTCTAGCGCAAAGCAATGTATATTCACTGAGAGAACAACTAATTATAAATTAGGGACTAGTGCTGCTAGATGATTATAGTGGGCCAAATGTTGAACTGAGAAGTGCACATACACTACAACTTCATATTCTCATGGTGTCAATGATAGTACCCATATGAACACTCATGATCAATTTCAACCCTTAACAACCAAGAGATAAGTACTCTTAATTCATAACAAGCTAAGTACTTTTTATTCTAAAATAATGGCCTGTCAGTAAACTAAAAGTACATGTCCCAGGCTACCATCATCATTTTTTACAAAAAATGAGATAACAGCTGATGTATCAATGTTTAAATATCAGTTTTGCTAGGTAAATCATCATAAGATTTTAAGTTAAAATGTCTTTTTTTTTTTTTTTTTTTCTTTTTAAAGCAGGGTCTCCCTGTAGCCCCAGCTGTCCTGGAATTCACTATGTAGACCAGGCTGGCCTTGAACTCATAGAGATCCTCCTGCCTCTGCCTCCCAAGTGCTGGGACTACAGACGTGCGCCACCACACCCGGCTAAAATGTCATTTTTAATCTTACCTTGAGTATTAAGATAATAATGTTTCCACAATGGTCTTAATTTGTGTTTTCCACCTACATCCCAAATGGTGAATTTTAGATTTTTGTATTCTACAGTTTCCACATTAAAACCTGTTTGAAAAAAAAAGTTACTCTTGTATTTGTGTTTATAATGAATAACACATCAAACACAAGCAACACACTGCTTATAATTTTCACTTAGAAACTGTCTGCTTATAGCAATGTCTACTAAAGCCCAACCAACTCTACTCATAGTCCCATGGGGAATGTAATTCTGTAACAGCTGCTAGCCCTCTACAGTTCACCAGGGTCCTCAGGACCTGCTAGTCCATGTGTCTGCCATCTTCCACTGATGCCCCTCGCCCTTAACCCTCAGTCTGATTCCATAACCTGTCCTCCTTCTGATTGTCCCACCAACACTCCACCCATCTTACTATCTCCACAGTCACATTTCAACCCACAACCAGAGAATCTTTCTTTTTTTTTTCTCTGAAATGATGGTGTCTTAGAGCCACGAAAAGATCCACCAGTATAACAATATCAAATAACACTCAGATTCAGCTCTAAGATAGCTGACCATCAATATTCAAACTTACCAATTGTTGGAATAGGTTGCATGAATTCATCTTGTTTTAACTTAAACAAAATAGTGGTTTTTCCAGCACCATCTAATCCTAATGTTACCACTCGGATTTCCATTTTGGGTCCAATATGGACTCTATTGTCCTGTGATTTTGAAAAAATTAAAATGAAATTAGAAAGTAACTATTTTTACATTTTTGGGGGGGGACAGTGTCAAACCTAAGCTAGGCACAACCTTGCCACACAGGCCACACTGGCCTCAAACTCATGATTCTCCTGTCCCTTACTCCCAGGTATTAGGATTATAGGCATAGACCAACACAATAGGATTCACTTTATAAAGCATCTTTGTTAATTATTTCCATGTCTTGCATTCCTTTCTCAACCCACTGCAATATGAGCTGTATTCTTCAAATCCGCTAAATCCAATATTCTCAAGATGAATTCCTCCCCATGACCAAAACTTCCTTTTAGTAAAACTGTATCTGCTTAACATTTTTAAATACATACATCTGAGCAATTTTTCCAAGTTTTCTAGCTCAAATGAACATTCATTCATTTATTCATTTTTTGAGGCATGGTTTCACTATGCAGCCCTGGCTGGCCTGAAACGTGCTATGTAAACCAGGCTGTCCTCAAACTCACAAGAGATCTGCCTGCCTCAGCCTTGAGTGCTGGAATCTTTTAAAGGCATGTGCCACCATACCTGGCTGAATCTCTTTTTATTTATTTTTTGTTGTTGTTGCTGTTATTTTGGTCTTTTTAAGACAGGGTCTCCCTGTAGCCCCAGCTGGTCTGGAACTCCCTATGTAAACCAGCCTGGCCTTGAACTCACAGAGATGTAGCTGCCTCTGTCTCCCAAGTGCTGGTATTAAAGGCATGTGCCACCACACCCGGCTATTTACTTGTTTTTATTTTATGTGTATAGGTGTTACACTTGCATGTGTGTAAGTGCACTCATGTTGTGCAGTGTCGGTGGAGGACAGAAGAGGGTGTCAAATCCCCTAGACCTGGAGTTATGGACAGTTTTTACTTGCCATGTGGGTGCTGGGATTCAAACCCAGGTCTTCTGCAGGAATAGTCAGTGCTCTCAAGCACTGAGCCATCTCTCCAACCCCCTGAATCTTCTTTTAATAACATCTTTAAAAAATATTTTATTTTTATTTTATGTGTATGAGTGTATTGCCTGCATGTATGTGAATGCACCCATGTCGTGCAATGCCGTGGAGGTCAGAAGAGGGCTTTGAATTCCTCTGAAACTAGAGTAAAGGACGGTTCATAGGCGCCATGTGGGTGCTGGGAATCGAAAGCAGGTCCTCTGCAAGAGCAGTCAGTGCTCTTAACTGCTGAGCCATCTCTCCAGCCCCTTAATAACATATTTTTATACTGTGCTAAAAAATGGGGTGGGGGGGCATGGGAGATGGCTTAATTGGTAAAGTGCCCACTTCAGAACAAGAACTGCGTTTGGATTCCCAGCATTTATGTAAAAGCTGGGCCGAGGAGAGGAGAGGAGAGGAGAGGAGAGGGGAGGGGA
>NW_008331125.1:7635-11257 GCF_000622305.1 Nannospalax galili | reverse complement strand
AGAGAGAGAGAGAGAGAGAGAGAGAGAGAGAGAGAGAGAGAGACCAGTGCTGGAGGGTACTGTGAGGGGTACAGAGACAAGCAGATTTCTAGACTTCGTTGTCCAGCCAGCCTACTCAAGTTCATAAGCTCCAGGTTCAGTGAAAGTCCTTGTCTCAAAAAATAACAGGGTGGATGGAGAATGACGGAGGAAGACACTCAGCATTGACCTCTGGCGTACACAGATGTAGTGGTTTGAATGAGAATGTCCCCTATAGGCTGCAAGTATTTGGACATTTTGTCTCCAGTTGGTGGTGCTGTTTTGGGAGGTCTTAGAAGGTATGGAGGAACCATGTCACTTGGGGGTGGGCTTACAGAGTTCTTAAGCCTTGACAGATCTCTAGTCAATCTCTGCTTCCTGTATCTACTTGAAGATGTGAGAGCTTAGCTTCTGCTCCTACTCCATCCACCTCTGCTGAAATGTTGTTATTATTATTATTTGGTCTTTTTGAGACAGGGTCTCCCTGTAGCCCCAGTTGACCTGGAACTTGCTATGTAGCCCAGGCTGGCTACAAACTCACAGAGATCCGCCTGCCTCTGCCTCCCGAGTTCTGGGATTAAAGGCATGCGCCACCGCCCCGCAAACTCTTCCTTTTATAAGTTCCCTTGGCCACGGTGTTTCTATCACAGCAACAGAAAAGTAAATACTACATGTGTGCATATATGTGCACATGCACACAAAAGACGTACATAGTATCATACACACAAAACTCAAAAGGGGGATAAATTAATTAAAAATTAAGACTGCTCAATTTCCAGAAATACCTGTTAATAACTAGATGTATAATCTTCTAGACACCTTCCTAGGTACTCACTGGATAAGAAGAACAACAAAAATATGCTTTGCACTTATTTATTTTTGATTATTCTTATTTTTTATTTGTTCATTTAATTGTCTAAAACAGATTCAACTCCAGGCTTCATTTTCCAAAAGTGCTTTTGAAAAACAATGCTATACACACAATGCAACTTTCATTTGTCATACAAAATGTATTAAAGAAACCTTTCATTTTGGTACATACTAGCCAAAAGTTTTTAATAGTTTCATTATGCCCTACAAACTGCAATGCAACTAATCTCCAACTGTTAGATTTCAGGTCACTTCTGATATTTTTTTCCTTTGGTCTTTTTGAGACAGGGTCTCTCTGTAGCCCCAGCAAGCCTGAAACTCACCATGTAGACCAGTGTGGTCTGATCTCACAGAGATCTGCCTGCCTCTGCCTCCCAAGTGCTGGGATTAAAGGTGTGCACTACCACTCCTGGCCCACTTCTGATTTTTTGATATTTACAAAGAATGCTAAAATGAACACATGATCTTGTCTCTCTTCTCTCATTTATAAAATGAGGATAAAATTTATAAGCATTTACCAGAATTTACCAGATTTAAGTTTTAAAACTATTCAAAAATCTGTACAATATTTCTTGGTATTTAAATGCTACATGTTGTTAGATTATGATTTTGCTTCCTCTTTTGATACTATTTTCTTGGCTTTTATGATAAGAATTTTTCCTGGCTTTTAATCCCCTTTTTAGAAACTTCTTTTTTTTGACAAGGTTTCACTATGTACCCTCTGGTAGTCTAGAATTTGATATGTAAACCATGCTGGCCTAGAACTCACAGAGATTCACCTGTGTCTGCAGCTGGGATTAAAGGCTTACAATATCAGGCACAGTTTTATTCAACTCTTTAAAAAAATTATTTTTGCATATAGCTGAATTGCAATGTCATCTTACTACTGAGAAGTGGGCAAAAAAAAAATTATTTTATGTGTTTTGCCTGCATGTATGTAAGTGTACCTTGTGCATGCAATGCCCTGGAGGCCAGAAGAGGGTATCAGATCTTCTGGAACTGGTGTTACAGACAGTTGTTAGACATTATGTGGGTGCTGGGAATCAAACTCAGATCCTCTGCAAGAGCAGTCAGTGCTCTTAACTGCTGAGTCATCTCTCCAGCCCCCTTTATTCAACTCTTTATTCAACTTCTTGAGAGTCTTATGAGATCCTCCTTTTCAATCAAAAAGTGAACAAAAAATTGGATAGAAATATTCAGAACACCACAAATAAGGAAAATGGCTGAAATCATATGAAAAGAAACACATCGTTATTAAAGTAATATGAATCAACATCAAAATAAGATAAAACCTCATACTGATTATGATGGCCACTATCCAAAAACTGCAGAGAAATTGTAAGATAAGATTATGATGGGGTGTGAACCATACAGAAAACATGAAGATTCCTGAAAAAATTAAAACAAGGCTGGAGATTAAATTAAAATTAAAAATTAAAAACAAGGCTGGAGTTTGAGCCCAGCATGCACTACATGTGACCCCATTAAAAAAATAAAGGGGTTGGAGAGATGGTTCATTTGTTAAGAGCAGTGACTACTCTTGCAGAGGACCCATGTTCAATTCCCAGCACCAACATGGTGGCTAATTGTACATAACTCCAGTTCCAGGGGATCTGACGCCCTCTTCTGACCTCTATGGGCATTGTACGACATGGGTACACTTACATACATGCAGGAAAACACTCATAAAGTAAAAATAAATTTTTAAAAAAAATAAAATAATTTATAAAATCCTACTACATTATCTACTAATTCCACTTCTGGGTCTGTCACTGCAAGACTTACAAATGGGGTTTGAAGAGATATTTGTAGCTTATGTACACAGCAGCATTTACTAACCAATAGATAGAAACAATGTAAGTGTCCACTAAGAAATGACTGGATAAACTAAATGTCGTATATACATACAAAGAAACATTAATCAGTCTTAAAGAGATGCAATCCTTTACATGCTGTAACATGAACTTTCAGAATGTTAAATAAGTGGAAAAAAAAAAACCTGCTACAAAAAGGAGATACTGTATTGTTCAACCTAGATGAGGTGTCTAAACTAATTAAATTCAAAGCACAGAAAGGAGAATGGTAGTTACCAAGAGTCAAAAGAAGCAATAAAGGGAAGTTGTTTAAAGGATGTTTCAGATTTATAAGATGAAAAGGTTCTAGAGATCTGTTTCTCAATCATGTGAACATACTTAATAGCACTAAAATGTCCTCTTAAAAATATGTAAGATCAGCCAGGCCTGGTGGAACATGCCTTTAGTCCCAGCACTCAGGAGGCAGAGGCAAGTGGATCTCGGTGAGATTGACGGCAGCCTGGTCTACATAGTGAGTGCCAGGTCAGCTGGGGCTACAGGGAGACCCTGTCTCAGACCAAAGGGGGGGACCATAAGATCAGGGCTGGAGAGATAGCTCAATGTACAAGTAAGAGTGCCTACTATGCAAGCACAAGGACCCGCGTTCTAGTCCCTAGCACCCACATAAAAATCTGGATGTGGCTGCAAGTGCACCTATAACTCTAGTACTGTGGGGGACATGGCTAAGAGGATCATTGGACCTTGCTGACTGTCAGCCCAGGTTCAGTGAAAGACCCTTATCCCTTAAAGGGAATAAGGTGGAGAATCCTAGAGCAAAGCACCTAATAGCCTTCTCTGGCCTCTGCACATACCAGTGCCCCCCATACACATCCAAACATAAATATATAAATACATAGACATTAAATTTTATATTATGTTTT
>NW_008331125.1:0-7471 GCF_000622305.1 Nannospalax galili | reverse complement strand
GACTATAAAAAAAAGTCATTGTAAACTGTTATAGAGTGATCTTTAGGATGTGCAGTTAAGTGAAAACACAAGGTATTCCACCTTTAAAGGTGGAGAGGTTGCACAAAATATAAAAACATTCTTCTCTAGTATTTAAATGGTGAATAAAACTAAGAAAAATTCTAAATGGCTTTCTATAGTGAACAGAGTGAAAAGGGTAAAAGAGATGGGGATAGAAGACTTCTCTGAATGAAACCTCTACTACACATTAACTCTCAACTATGTAAACATTTTGCATAATTATTTACCAACATTAATATTTTAAAATCTGTCCATAAAAAAGGAAACAAAATAGAACTCATGAAACTTTTCAAATCAAGGGAACCACTATAAAGAAAGACAAATACTTCAACCAAGATATAGGCCTTCTTTGGATTCTCTCAAAAAAAAATTTTTTTTTTAATTTGTTTGGAAGCCAGGTATGATGGCACACACCTGTAACCCCAGACCAGGAGGTAGAGGAAGGAAGATCTGTAGTTCAAGGTCAATCTTAGATACATGGCAAATTCAAGACCAGTCTGGACTATATGATACTGCCTTAAAAAAAGAGGGGGGGTGCAAAAAAATCTGAGAAATTTGAATATTAATTGGATATTTGATAATATTAATAAAAACAGATTTATGAGTAAACACTTTGGTTATTATCCTGATTAAACTGGGAAATGGGAACAGAGAGATTTATTCTAACACTTGATTCTATGTTCCACCATGAAAGTTTTTCTTAAATTTCTGTAATTCATTAATTTCCTAGTGGTCACCCCTTTAAGTTGATGTACATTTCATGATAATCACTATGTTACAAAGCACAGCTAAACACAAAAGTATAATACATCACCTTTGTAAAAGTGACAGGGATACTGGCATCCAACTGAATATGATCTGCAACTTCTGTAAACTGCTGCTGCTGTTTCTGCAATGTCTCTAATAACCTTGTAATTTCTTGTTTGGCCAAGACAACTCTACAATCATCCTAGAAAAGAGAAGAAAGTTTTTCTCATAAACCTTTTTCTTAAAGAAACAGAAATTTACCATCATCAACTTGCAATATAAAAACATTTAAGAGGCTTGAGAGATGACTCAGTATTTAAGAACACTGGCTGCTAATGCAGAAGACCCAGGTTCAGTTCCCAGCACCCACATGGTGTCTAACAACTGTCCTTGACTTCAGTGCCAGGGGATCTGATGCTCTCTTCTGAACTCTGCTGGTACTGCACACACATAATGCTTACATACATGCAGGTAAAACACTAAACTCATGTAAAATAAAAATACATTTTTTAGCTTTAAAAAATTATTTTTATTTTATGTGTATGTGTGTATTGCCTGCATGGAGGTAAGTGCACCCGCGGAGATCAGAAGAGGCTGTCAGATCCCTTGGGACTGGAGTTAGGGACAGTTGTTAGCTGCCATGTGGGTGCTGGGATTCAAACCCGGGTCTTCTGCAAGAATAACCAGTGTTCTAACTGGGGAGCCATCTCTCCAGCCCCCCCCCAAATAAGATAAATTCTTTAAAAAAAAACATTTAGCACTGCAGTATTAAAAGTGAATTTAGGAATGCTTACCTCAAAAACATGAGAACCTGAGTTTGATCCCTAGCACTTATATAAAAAGACAGGCACAGTGGCACTTGCTTATAATCATAGCACTGGGGATGTGTATTATATTGGTTTATCATCATGAGTTGTTTGAGTTCACTGAAAAGCTGGCTTTGAAAGCAGGGTTGTCCCCATCCCCACTTCAGACCCAAGTATGTCTATATCATGTGTCCTCTAAGACCCTTGTATGGAGATAGGCTGCCCCACCCCTAACTCTGTAACAGGGAGGGAAGAGAACAGCAAACAGCCCATGAGTAAAAATACCAAGTCCTTAAAAATAGCTAGAAGGTAAACCATTTCCAACAGAAGTTGCTCCTGTTTATGTCATTATATAGAAGTGCCTCGCATGGGAAAAAGAAGCCAGAAGTTCAGCCGTGGAAAGTTCATGAGCAGAGAGAAAGCTCAATTGAGAACTTCAGCTGAATGTCTCAACTTCTGTCAGATTCTGTTGGATGTGTGAATACCGATTTGATGTTATCTCTATCTGTTGCTATCTGTTCTTTCAGCATCACCCAAAGGGATAGTGTTCCTCCCAGCACTCTCAATCAGAAACTTCAGCTGCCTTAATGGGGGCTTTCCCAGTCAGTTTTGCTGGAAGTTTATAAGCCCTCAGTTTGAAGATGTTACCTTTCTGCCATTATTTGTTTTGCTCGGAAGTTTCACCCAGTGGGACAGCCTGCTCTGCTCAGGCCTCCAGCTGGTTACCTTAACAGGGCTTCCCCAGTTGGTTTCTGCTGGATGTTTTGCGTGTTCAATTTGATAATTATCTAGATTCTATCTATCTATCTATCTATCTATCTATCTATCTATCTATCTGTCTGTCTGTCTGTCTGTCTGTCTGTCTGTCTATCTATCTATCTATCTATCTGTCTGTCTGTCTGTCTATCTATCTATCTATCTACCTACCTACCTACCTATCTGTATCTCTCTCTTCTTCCTTCCTCCCTCCCTCGCTCCTTCTTTCCTGATATTTTATTCTTTTACTCTGTCCTACTTAGTAAATTCACTCATTCAAAACTGAAAGAATGGCCACTGTATATCATTCTCTAGACCACATAAAACAGGAAACAGAATTAGGAGGATCCCTGAGGCTCAATGACTAACGAATCTAGCTTAATTGGTAACCTCCAAGCCAATGAAAGACCGTATGTTAAAGGAGGTGGACAGCATTCCTGAAGATGGCACCCAACATTGTCCTCTGACCTCCACATTTATGTACACCTTCACATACACGATACATAAATTTTTTAATTAATTTAAAGGTAAATTTGAGTAGGATAATAGTAATTGGGACCCAAGTAAAGGCAGGAGAAGAAAACCAACTCCACAAAGCTGCCCTCTGACTTACACACATGTACCATGGCATACACAAAAATTTTATTTCTCCATCAAAACTATGTTTTAAAACTGACAGAGAAATAAAGACTTTCAAAGATAAAAACCTAAAGCCTAAAGCAACTCAAGACCACTAAGCCAGTACTGGAGAAGATAAACACAGAGGAAGAAGAAAGCCATAAGCATAAAAGTTCAGCAAACAAATTTCAAATTGGAGGATGAGAAGAAGAAATGAGACCTGGGAAATAATCAATCATGCCAAGTTAATTAACCAGACAACCTTGAAGAGGAACAGCAAAGAAAGAAGAGAACAAATAATGTTTGAACAAACAAGAGGAGCAATAAACAAAACTGCAGGAAACAACAAATATTAGCAATAACCCTAAATGTAAATGGTCTTAACTGTTCAATTAAAAAACACAGACCAGATAACTGGATTAAAAAACAGTTCCAAGTTTTTGTTGTCTACATGAAACATACCTCATTGAAAAAGACATACACAGAATAAAAGTGAAAAGACAGAAAATAGTGTGTAGAAAAGTAGAAGCCCAAACCAAGCAGGAGCAGCTATACTCATAGCTGATAAAGTAGACTTCAAGTAAAGACAAACCAGAAGAAATAAAGGCCAGCATATGTTAATGGAAAGAACAATCCATCAAGAAGTTATCACTGTAAATATATAATAAACCAAATACTAGTGCACACAGTATCATCAAATAAACACCAGTGGACATGAAGGGATAGATTAAGTCCAGATACACTGCTAGTGGAGTGACTTCAATTCCCCATTCTAACCAAAAGATAGATCATCCAGACCAAAACACAAACAAAAAAAGAAACTTCAGAGTTGAAAATACCCTAAGATCAAAAGGAACTCGTGTGTGTGTGTGTGTGTGTCTGAGTCTGTGAGCATATACCTGTATTGGACTTAAAAGAGAAATCCACAGAATATTCAAAAACTGTGGAATATACCTCCTCCTCCATCATCTTTGGTCTTCTTTTTCTTTACTCTTTATTCTTTTCTTCCTTTTTTTGGTGTACGTGTACGTGTGTGCAGAGGTAAATGTCAGCTGTTGTTTCTCAGTACAACTGTCAACCTTGTTTTTTGGAAGACATGGGACCTGGGGCTGGCTAATTAGGCTAGTCTAGCTGACAAGTCCAGGGATCCTCCTATTTCCACTTCCCCAGATCTGGGATTACAAGTATGTGCCACCATGCCCAGCTTGTTATATGGGCTCTGGGGACTGAACTTGGATCTTAATGCTTGCATAGTAAGCACTTAATGAACTAAGCTATCTCCTAAGTCCAGAATACACATTTTTGTCAGAAGTCTATAGAACTCCAAAACATTACATTTAAGCCATAAAGCAAGTCTTAATGCCAAAAAAATAAATACCAATAATTGCTTGTATCTTATCAGAGCAAATAGAATAAAACTTGGAAATCAATAGCAAGAGATACCATAAAAACTATACAAGGAGGCCAGCCTCCTTCCCTGACAAATATCCCAGTCATCACTCATCAAAGAAGCTCATTTTGCACCAGTCAGAGACTATTACCAAGTACACAACTGATCACACATGGACGTTGTCTATGAACTGCCCAGATCTAAGGGCAATGCAACCTCTACAACTAAGGCTCATGGAACATAGAACAGGGGTAAAGAAGAGGACACTAATGAATCTCTCAGTTCTCATTAATAAAGCTCTCTCATGCAGGGGAGGGCCAGGAGCACAAAATGTCACAAATGGCCAAAGTGTAGAGATCAAGAGTATGTTGAATGCTGGTCCTTGAACAGGACTTCTTTATTACACTTCACCCACCCAAGGCTGAAGGACCATCGTGGAAGGGTGGGGGGCACAGAAAGACTGCAAGATCCAGGGAGGAGGTGCATGACCATATGGTAACAAGAGACCTACAAGCTCCTGTGAACTTGCTCATATGATTCTATGGCAATGGTGTCATCATACACAAGTCCCGTGCAAACTCAGACAGACAAAAACCCAGCATAGAACTGAGAAAATGAACAGAAAACCCCAATCTTATCTGAAGAAATATTGGTAACTGATTACTGCTAGGTGAAGAAGAGCTGATCTTCCTAAAACAAGGGACTCTAGATAGGCTGCTAGACCTCAGTGGATGGACTTGAACTGGGGACAGTGACTTGACACAGTGGGCCATAACAGGGATGACAGTGTCTATGGGCTCCAACTGGGGGGCTATGGGAGGTTGCCAGTGGGGATGGGGGTATAAAGATGACTAAGATAGTTTGAAATGCTTTGTATGAAATACACAAAAATTATTAAAAACAAATTTTTTAAAAAATATGTGTAAGACCATATCTTATATCTTTTTATAATATATATGCATTAAATTGGGTGGGGGCAGTTGGGGGAGGTGTCAAGAGGGAAGCAGATCTAAATGCTATCAAACTATACTGTATGAAAATCACAAAAATTCAATAAAGCAAAACAGAAAAAAAACTATATACATACATGGAAACTGAACAATACCCTCTTGAATGATCGGTCGATCAATGAAGATATCAGGTGAAATCTAAAACTCCCAACAATAAATGAAAACATAAAAAACTGTAGGAAAGACCAAAGGCAGTTTTCAGAGGAACCATATAGCTACATGAGTGGTTCCATTAACAAAAAAAAAATCACAGAGAGGCCAGGTATGGTGACACAAGCCTTTAATCCCAGCACTAGGAAAGCAGAGGCAGGCAAATTTCTGTGAGAACAAGGCCAGCATAATCTAGACCTACAGGGAGATCCTGTCTCAAAAACAAATAAAAAAAAAACCAGAGATAACAAGGTAGGGGAGACCGGAGAACACTGGTGATAACAGAGGGGGAATACAGGAGGAGGGAGAAGGGATAAGGTAGGGAGAGAAGAGGTGAGGAGTGGAGGAAGAGTTAATTAAAATGAAGGGTGCACATAAACATCATATAGAAACCTAGTACTTGATAAGTCAGCTAAAAACTTATGAGAGTGAGACGGGCGATGGGCTGCATGTCTGAATAATGCTATACCTATTAGGAACAGGTTATAAACAAAAATCGCAGTGCCAGATGTAGGATACCTCCTAACAAATTGCTGGTCAAGGAAGCCCCAGAGGTCCCCAAAACAATTTAGCCTCTTGCCATTCTTCTTGGTTGTGCACCAAAACTAGTTGATAAAACCTTATTACTGAAGACACAGAGAAATCAAACTGAACTGAGTTGGAAGCTTCCTCCCTGCTTTTTTATAGTGTCAGAAGATGGGGGAGAAAAGGCCTCAAGGGTCTTACCCAGCTGATAATCCTACAAACTACAATACCAACCTGACAGGCAAGATGTACCTACTGGAAAAACAGCACAACTGCTTAAGGGGGTAACCAAGCACACTCTCATTGTTTTTTTTTTTTTTAATTAGAAGAAGCATTTCGTTACAACAGCATTAACCTATTCAATGATATTTTTCTGAGCTAGGGTACATCTCTTTCAAAATTGACTGTACATTTTTAGGTTTACAGATGAATTATTACACTTATACAATCTTTTACTCATTATAAACTCTATAAAACATAAAATGAAATGAGGTTTTAATGTTTAAAAAGAGATCTCCACTTTGTTGTTAAAATACAGTTTCATACACAAAAATTCATTTTAAGGCAATTGACATTGAGACGTTTTCACATGCATTTCTAATCTCTCTATATATGACTATTACTGGTCACAGTCACTTACTTTCTGAGTTCCTTGGCATCTGAGCATGAATATAAACTCATCAGATAGACAGCCTTCCTCTCCCACTAGAGGCTCCATACTCTGCCATCCCTGCCACTGTCCACTGTGCTGTCAGCACCCCCATCCATTCCCCCCTATCTGCCCTTCTGGTAAATCTAGTCAGCGAGAGGTCCCTGTTCCAGGAGGATCAGCTGTTCCTCATCTACTGCAATCCATTGTCAGTATTCCTTTGGATAGAATTGGGGTCTGCTGTTCATTTTTCCAGTAGTATGTTGGGTTACTATCTGGAAGAGTCTTTATCCATCCTGGCCAACAACTCGACTGAAGGTATCGCCTGTCTGGCTTTGCTGTTTGTCAAGTAACTTTTAGTTATATATATGTGTGCTCTTATGAAATTATATTGGCCCCTTTAATCTTTTGGTTATACTTCCCTTTTGGGTGTTTAAGGACATACAATTGGACCAGATAAACTGATTTGTTTTCACTCTTGAGGTCATTTGAGAATCTGTTCCTCAGGGGTCCCATGGGCTTGGGAGGAGCCCCTGGCTCCTTTCTTTTACCAGTTCCATCTATATGAAGATAAATCAAAGGTCCTGCTCGACCACTGTTGGCTTCTCTTGGAAGCATGGAGGAAATTATTCCTCTGTGTTGACCCTCCTCTTTATAAACTGGACGCTGGTTCAAGTCCATCTGGTGGGGTCTCCTTGCTCAAGAGGTGAGATGACCCACCACCATTACCGGACATTTTGCGAGATGCTCATAGTCCCTG
>NW_008331124.1:0-452 GCF_000622305.1 Nannospalax galili | reverse complement strand
AGAACTCCCAAATTCTTTCTATGAAGCCAGCATCACTCTAATACCAAAACCGGAAAAAGACACAATCAAAAAAGAAAACTATAGACCCATATCCTTAAAGAACACAGATGCAAAAAATTCTCAACAAAAGATTTGCAAACTGCATACAGACACACATCAAAAAGATCATTCACCACAGTCAAGTAGGCTTTATCCAAGAGATGCAGGGCTGGTTCAATATATGCAAGTCAATAAACATGATTAAACATATAAATGGACTCAAAGACAAAAACCACATTGTCATCTCAATAGATGCAGAAAAGGCTTTTGAAAAAATTCAACACGCATTTATGTTCAAAGTCCTAGAAAGAATTGGACTGGAGGGAATATACTTCAACACAATTAATACTATATACAACAAACCACAGCCAACATCATTTGAAATGGAGAAAAACTGGAAGCATTCCCATTAA
>NW_008331123.1:0-829 GCF_000622305.1 Nannospalax galili | reverse complement strand
CCCAGGTGTTTCTTCAAATACTGAATCAAGTTAGTATCTGGGGGTATCAACTTCGTGTTCCTCCAGGGCTTGTGGGAAGGAGGTTAACTCAGAATAAACCAACAATTACCAGTGGGTACCTGTTAATCTGTACTTGAGTCCTATCTCCTATATAAAATGCAGGTATGTTTATGACACAGAAAAAGAAAGCAACCCTACTCTTCTGCCCTAGTTAGCTCCAGCTGGCGACTGGACACAGCCTAGAGTCACCTGAGAAGGGTGCCTCGACTGAGGGATTTCCCACATTAGATTGGCCTATGGGCATGTCTGTGGGGGAGTATCTTAATTGTTAATTGATTTGGCAGGCCCAGCACACTGTGGATGGCACCATTCCCTAGTCAGGTGGTCCTGGGCTGTATAAGAAAGCTAGCTGAGCATGAGTCTGTGAGTGAACCAGCAAGCAGCATCCTTTGTGGTTTCTGCTTGAGTTCCAGCCCTGACTTCCCTCAGTGATGGATTGCAACCTGGAGGTATAAGCCAAATAAACTCTTTCCTCCCCTAAGTTGCTTTTGGTCAGAGTGTTTTATCACAGCAACAGAAAGAAAACTAGAATGCATTCCTCCTACTCCTAATGCTCTAGACACAGGCTGAGTGCCCTCCTTAGTCTCTCCTCTATCCCCCATCCTCTGACAGGCCTCAGTGGGTCTTACTGACCCCACCTTTCAGCCTCTCCCCAGACTGTTTGAATCCTATCTCCTCCTCACCTTTTCTACCCCAGTAATTTCTAACTTCATTTTTCTTTCTTTAGCCTGTCATGTTTCCTTCTGGGCAAATCTTAAGTTCTTTAAGT
>NW_008331122.1:0-390 GCF_000622305.1 Nannospalax galili | reverse complement strand
ACTGACTGTCTGTAATCTGTCTGTCATGTGTCAGTGTTTCTGCTTCTCTGTATGTCTGCCTGTCTGTCTATAATCTGTCAGTCATCTCTCTGTGTGTCCTTCTGCCTGTCTGTCTGTCTGTTTGGTCTTTGCCTCTGGAATACACACACTAAGATCACTATGCTTTTGAATGATTTTTTTCTTCCTTTAAATTTCTGCTCTTTTAAATCTGTAACTACTTGTCTTAAATTCTTTGATAGAGCTGGGCAAGGTAGCACAAGCTTTTAATCCTGGCACTCAGGAAGCAGAGGCAGGATCTGTATGAGATGGAGGCCAGTCTGGTCTACACAGCAAGTTCCAGGCCAGTCGGGGCTGCAGGGAGATCCTGTGTCAAAGCAAAAAAACCAAAAC
>NW_008331121.1:0-372 GCF_000622305.1 Nannospalax galili | reverse complement strand
TTTTCAGCCTTGAGAAAAGAGACCGATAACAGAAAATTGCTACTGAGGAGTAGGACTATTTCTGACTATGTGGTTGTTAGGCCTTTGAAACTCTGTTGCCAGAGGGGTGTGGAAGAGTTTTTAGCTTCAGGCTAAAGAATCCCTAGAATGCTGTAAGCGTTGCTTAGTGGCCATTGTTTAAAATATCAACTTGCCACAACTTAAGATGACCTAATCAGGGAGCCTCAATTGAGGAAGTGTACTGATTGCCTTGTATGATTTGAGAAGACCCCCAAATGTGGTCAGCACGTTCTGCTAGCAGCCCAGGTAAAAAAGGACATGAAGGAAGATTATTTGTTTTATGCTTCCTTGCCCCCGACCCCATCCTTGAAT
>NW_008331120.1:0-325 GCF_000622305.1 Nannospalax galili | reverse complement strand
GTACTGGGATTTTTGTTAGATAACCATCAGCTACAAACATGTACTCACCTGTTTCATACATATATATATATATATATTACAATTCTTAGAAATGATGTGTTCAAGTAATCTTTAACAATGAACATCATGACTCAGATATGATTCTGAACTCTTTTTATTTCCTGAACATTAGTGTACATATTTGTCATTCTATTAATTCTTTGATAAATCTATACTTATAAAATCTTATCTGTCTTTGACCTCTTTGGAACTCTGAAACCATGTTATTTTCTGGTTTTTTGCTACCACTGTACCTGGGGGTGAGTATCTTAAGTTATTTACTTGT
>NW_008331119.1:0-578 GCF_000622305.1 Nannospalax galili | reverse complement strand
AAAAAATTGAAAGCACAGAGATGAATAACTGTCCCAAATATATTATTATGATATATCACAGGAAATGAATTATAACCTTTAAGGTGTCTTTATAAGTTTGAAGCAGGTTTTTAAGACTATTTTTCTTCTTAAATGCTTAGATTTATTCTAACATTAGCATGGTGAAGATATGGATCTTGCTAAACTGTTTGTTGGTTCTAAAGGGACAGTAGTGGCCTCAAAATCCTTAAAATACGTATATATGTAAAACATACAATATACGTAAGTAATCTTTTTACTATTTGGAATAGAGTTTATCATCTCAAGAGAGCAATTATTCATAGTAAAAATTGCACCCTGGAGCAGAGTAAGCATCTCTTAAAATTAACTGATATCCTCAAGCAATAGGAAAAATGTTGTAGAACCAAAATTGAGACAAAGATCCAGGAGATAATATCTTGACAAGAACTGTATAATTAACCATGTCGTCTGTTTTAAAAGAACAAGTAGAACTTTAAAAATATTTACACTTAAAAACTCATGTTAATTTTCCAAAAGGAAGATCTAGGACCATTAGTGATATCTGTGCTTTCACCAAA
>NW_008331118.1:0-348 GCF_000622305.1 Nannospalax galili | reverse complement strand
TATTGCAGGGAAGGAATATTGGAAAGTGAGGCTTCCTTTGGCAGCAGGAACATGAGGCTGCTTGCTAACAGGACCAGGAGACAGAGACAGGACAGGAAGTAGGGCTGGGTTCTAAAACTCAAATCCTGCTCCTAATAATCATTTGGGGACCAAGTAGTCAAGCACACGAGTCTGTGGAGAATATTTCACAACATTACATTTTAGAGCTTTCCATGAGTGAGATCTCACACTCAAGGCATCTTTCCTATTGTCTCAGTGCAACGTGCATAATTTCTCTTTAATTGTACATAATTATTGCAATCATCTGGTCCACAACTATAAGTGCATTCATGGTCCTTTTCTGACAAA
>NW_008331117.1:0-684 GCF_000622305.1 Nannospalax galili | reverse complement strand
TGAGTTTCCTCTACCCAGGTGTGTCAAGTTGATAACTGAAGCTAACCAGCATATGTACATATGTGAGTCATATGTATTTCTATTGAATAAAGTAATACCTGGAATCTCATACTTCATTATATTGTCCTCACATCTATTCTTCGGTACCATTACATTCAATACATCCATGTCTCTGAAAACTTCAGCCACCTCATAATCATCCCTGGGATTAAGGAGCCTGAGCCTGTGGAATTTTGATCTATAGAGAGATCAGAGCTGTCAATTGGCACAATCAGCATCTGCAGTCCAAGTGGATTCATATTACCATCCTGTTTCATTTATATTATTGCATAGAAAAGTCTAATAAATACTCAATGAAATTGCTGAATTTGACAGATGGAATCACAGTCCACATTTGCTTAAATTTTGGTTCTTTGTCCATTGTAAAAATATATTCAGGAGCTGCGATCTAATCTGTCAATACCACATTTGTGGTTCATTCTCTTCCTGGTGGGTCCTAGATCTGAGTGTATCAGGAAGTCTTTCTCAGAGCTTTTAATGCTACACTGGGGCACCGAACTCATTGTCAGCTTCTGTCACCAGGTGTTCTGCCCTAGGTACAGTGACAAGAATCAGTAAATGTCCTGGTGGAGCCCTTGCATACCTTGCCCATCACCTGAGGTATACCCAGCAGTGTTTGAAGGA
>NW_008331116.1:0-356 GCF_000622305.1 Nannospalax galili | reverse complement strand
AATACAGAATGGCACCTTGAGGATCCAGCATGCCATGCTGACGTCCCCAGTTAGAGCCATTCTGGCTGATAGGGTAGTGGGCCTTGGCCGTGACCTGCTGGTCTTCCCTTGTGGGATGCAGGATACTTCCTCTCTGCTGTTTTCTTTGGCCAAGTTTTGTTTCCCAGAGCCCAGTCCAAAGCATCTTTTGGAAATTGCTCAGAGGCCTCAGAAAACACTCACACCTCTACTTGGGTTACTCTCCTTGCATCGACAGCGTTTCTTGCAAATTCCTTACAACGAACTTGTGCTTATGAAAAAATAGGAATTGGAATGTGAGCCCTCAGAACTATGTTTATATGCACAGGCTTTCAGAC
>NW_008331115.1:0-518 GCF_000622305.1 Nannospalax galili | reverse complement strand
AGTGTATTGCTTGCATGTGTGTAAGTGCACCCATGTCATGTAATGCCTGTGAAAGTCAGAAGATGGTGTTTGATTTTCCTTGGAACTGGAGTTACAGAAATAGTAAGCCACTGAGTGGTGAAAATTGAACCCTCATCCTTTTGCTAGAGCATCCAGTGCTCTTAACAACTGAGCCATCTATCTAGCCCCATACATTTAAATTTTATATTTTATTTTTATCCATTCCACATCCTACAGAACACCACAACCCATTTCATGGAATTCATCTTGACCCGGTTCCTCCAGGGAGAAATCTGAAACTCTCCTGGACCAAGGTTAAACTTCAGGGAAAAAAAAAAAATTCCAATTTCTTATCCATCTACGTGGACAGACTTTGGATTTTTTTTCCTAGTTTGAATAATAAAGCATTATCAATTAAAAAGAAAAAAAATCGTACCATGAATTAGGATGATTGCTGTAATAAATCAGACACTGTAATTTTTAGACTAATGATGGAATTTGGAAGCTTTCAGAACTTT
>NW_008331114.1:4758-5759 GCF_000622305.1 Nannospalax galili | reverse complement strand
TGAGAGTCACTTTGAAAAGGCAGGCCTGAGACCCTCCCTCCATGCTGCCAAGCCAGAGTAATTCTAGCTGAAACATGATCGATCCCTGACCCACAGGTAGGCATGCAGCCACAGAGCCCGACTCACAATCCAGACAATTACCTGTTCCTCCACTCGGCTGCCAGAATGACTTGAGTAACTCCTTCAGAACCCTGACCAACAGGAAGATAGGCAGCCCAAGAGCCTCAGAGAGAGCACAGATTGCGATCCTTCCCTCTGAGTTACTGACTCAGGACCACTTGCCAAACTCAAACTGAACGCAACCGTGAACCACAGGTAGGTACTCAACCCGAGTGTACTGGCAGAGCCCAAAAAGTGATTCTTCCCTATGCATCATCTCTACGACTATGTGAATGGCTCCAAAAGAACCTGAACCCCAGGTGGATATGCAGCTCTAGAGCCCTGCCTGGAGTGCAGACAGTGACCTCTCACAGGACCACATGCGCCAAAGGAGATCAACCCCAGCCCTCACACCAATGGAGCATTTGCAGAATCCTATGAGTCCTCCACAGACTTCTAAAATTGGCAGTGTGAACTTCCAAACTTTACATATGATTTGCTCCTGGGCTAAGAAGTGCACATATCACAAGTAGTGTGGGAAACATTTCTGACACCCCATTTGCACATCAACACAGTTACTCCAAGATCCAAAACCAAGCACTATTCAGTTGATTCACAACTTTACAAGGTGAGGTAACGACAATCAAACACACAGTCTCTTGACAAATGTGAGACCAGATATGTATACCAAGAAATACCGTCAACAACCTAACTCCAGATGCTTAGGTCACATCACAAAAAAGAATATGAAAAACTAATACTATATGCTTCTTGCAGCAATCAGTACACCTATCACAATATCTCCTGAGATGACCAGCTTAGGTGATACAGAAGACACTTCTTTCAAAATAGCAATTATAGATATACTCACTGAACTCAAAGAGAAAAGGCATGAATTCCAG
>NW_008331114.1:0-1139 GCF_000622305.1 Nannospalax galili | reverse complement strand
TCAATTCCAAATGGATCAAAGACCTCAATGTAAAGCCTGAAACTCTGAAACTGTTAGAAGAAAACATTGGCAAAAACCTAAAAGATAAGTGTAGGAAAGGACTTTCTAAACCGGACACCAATAGCCCAGGAAACAAGGGCAAGAATTAACAAGTGGGACCTCATTAAACTACAAAGCTTCTGTACATCAAAGGAGGGAACCAGGGAAGCTAACAGAAAACCTAGAGAATGGGAGAAAATCTTCACCAGCAACACATCTGACAGAGAATTACCATCCAAAATATGTAATGAACTCAAAAACAAAGAATCAAGAAAGGAAGCAACCCAATTAAAAGATGCACTAAGGAGCTAAGCAGAGAGTTCTCAAAAGATGAAACTCAAAAGAAGAAGGAATATGTTTATTGCTCTTAGTATGGCAGTGACACTTTCCTCTTGTGGGGGATCAACAGCTGTTTAATTGCAATTAAGGTCCACTCAATGAGAGGGCACTCATGTGAAGTAGTATAAACATGGTCAAATATATGGCTGTCATAGATCCTAGAGATGTCATAGATCCTAGAGAAAAAAACTACTTATGCCACATCTATAGAACAACGTAATTTCTTACTTTATTCTAAATATGCATCCTTATATTTACAGACAAATATACCTCTTGCCCATCATCAAAGAAGCTTCTTTTTGCAACAGATGGCAACTACTATGGAATTCCAGAACTGGTCGATATGGAGAATAAGTGTGAGACACTTAATCTTAAGTGATACATCTTCAATGCAAACTTTTCACTTAGGATGAATGGATCCCTTAACTCTCCCTACAGAAGTTTCCATATGTAGCAGATGGTGATTTACAGAGAGACCAAAAGTTAGCCAATGTGCAGAGAACAAGAGGCTGCACAGCACTTGTTCCTGAATAGGAAACCTATTTCAAACCTCTGCCTCCCAAGACTCAGGGATCATGTGGAAGAGGATATAAAAAGATTGTAGGAATTAGAGGTGTTTGATGACCACAAGGAAACAGTCTTCCAGACAGTTGGTCATTAACTCACAGCATGAGCTCACAGCAATTATAACTGCATGTATAAAACTTACATGAGCTCACACCAAACAAAAAAGTCCAGCATAGACATGGGGAAGCAGGCCA
>NW_008331113.1:0-296 GCF_000622305.1 Nannospalax galili | reverse complement strand
AGGCATTTGTGATGAAAGGCTTTTTAAAAAATATATGCTAATGCCGTGTGTGCATGTATTTGCAGTGTTTTTATATTTAAAGGGAAGGGCTGTCTAAAATAGTACAAAAAGGAGCTCTGTTTTGGGACTAGCTGGAAGTAAAATGTAACTTCTTTTAACCTGTATCAGTGAGTTCGTTTATGTAGGAATTTAGCTGGGTGACAGCCTCAGCTGTTTTAGTAGCTATGGGCTCCCTTCTGTTGATAATGATGAACCGGACAAATGGCTGTGACAGAACCCTGCCAACCCTGGAAATT
>NW_008331112.1:0-333 GCF_000622305.1 Nannospalax galili | reverse complement strand
GAAGACCAAAACATGAGTGCATGCAGTATCAGCAATCTGATAACTGACAAATGTGCTAAGAATCCACAATGGAGGAAAGACAGCATCTTCAATAAATGGTGCTGGCAAGAGTAGATCTCCACCTGTAGAAGAAATACATTGGACCCTTATCTTTGACCTTGCACAAAAGTCAAATAAAAATGGATGAAAGACCTCAATATAAAACCTGAAAAACTAAAATTGCTAAAAGAAAACATTGGCAGTACCCTATAAGATATATGTGTAGGACAGGACTTTCTAAACTGAACATAAGTTGCTTAGGAATGAAGGTCAACAATCAAAAAGTGGGACCCC
>NW_008331111.1:0-767 GCF_000622305.1 Nannospalax galili | reverse complement strand
CTCATATTTAATATTGTGATATTACTATGGAGAATTGTGTGGTGAAATTTGAGGATTGGGAGGGGACATTGAGCACTGTGTTTTTCGTATTGAGTATGATGACTACAGAGTGGATCATGCTAATGACACAATTGCCACCTTGGCACAATGAGCATTGCGATGGCATATAGTTGCATTGTGATGGCACAATGGAACATTGAGAAGTCATATTATAAAATTGTGATGGCACATTTGAGCAATATAATGGCACATGTGAGGTTAGTATTGGCACATTGGAACACTGTGATTTCATGTTGGAGCAGCCTGATGTCACAATGGAAGACTGTGAAGTAATATTGTAATATTGTGATGTCACCATGGATCATTCTGATGTCAGTATGGAACATTTTGAAGTCATACTCAAACACCGTGATGGCATATTGGACCAATATAATGTCTCAAGGGGCGATAGTGTTGGCACATAGGAGCCATGTGATGTCACACTGGAGGATTGTTTTGTAACAATGAAACATTTTTAATTCATATTGCAACACTGTGATGTCACATTGGAGAAATAAAAGGCCCATGGGGTGATGTTACTAGCACATTGGAGCATTGTGTTATCTCAATGGATGTTTATGATGTCATATTGTAACATTGTAATGACAAACTGTAGCAATTCACTGCACATGGGGAGATAGTGCTCGACATAGGAGCATTGTGATGTCAAATAGAGTATTGTGACGTCACAATGGAACATTGAGAAGTCATATTGTAACATCATGATG
>NW_008331110.1:0-316 GCF_000622305.1 Nannospalax galili | reverse complement strand
ACCCATGATTACCCTCATGGCCCCTGTCTTAGGTTCATCAGTCTGGGAGGGCCTTACCTGTCATCGGCTACATGGAGAGCAGGGGTCAGGCAATCGAATGAGGATGGCCAATAGTAAGAGCCTGGCTCCTGATTAGCAAGCCTGTGATAATGAACCTCGACCTGATGTAACTTGATTGCCTCTATTCTCTGGTGAACAAATCTTGTAATTTGTTAAATATCCAGGGCCCGACAGTAAGGATAAGGAGAAATGTGAGGAGTGGGCCAAGTAGGGGGAGGGCAAGAGACCATGTAAGCCGGTCCAGAGAGGTTTTTTT
>NW_008331109.1:0-427 GCF_000622305.1 Nannospalax galili | reverse complement strand
TTCTTTGCAAGAATAGCCAATACTTTTAGTCACTGAGCCATCTGTCCATCTCAGACCTTAGATTTTTTTATTCTTTAAAAGAATTTATTGATTTTTTTTGCATTTCATACAATATATATAGATCATATTCAGACCTCTCCCCTATCTGCACACATCTATAGCCTTCTCAGTGACAGAGTTTATAATTCGGTCGTATATGTTAAGTCTTTTCCATTCAAGTTGTGTCCCCTAATGTCCCCTCGTGTGAGTCCAACTATTGGAGCCTGGTCAACCTATCTAACCTCACTACCTTAAAGAAGACAAACTCTTCCTCATCCTGCAGTGATAGGTGCAAATAATTTTTCATTTAACTTTTAGGCTTCTTCCACATTTCTGCATTTGTACAACGTATTTTTCTGTGGTTTGAGTTTGCATGTGTCTTGTGTAA
>NW_008331108.1:2348-3403 GCF_000622305.1 Nannospalax galili | reverse complement strand
CTTTCCTACATCTGGCTATTATAGAAATGGAACTACCAATGCACTTTTGGGTTCTTTAGATAGGCTCACTGGAGGGGTACCCCAACTACTACACTTGAGTCCCCCATTCTTCACTAAGAATCCAGAACAGCCATTGCTCTAATTTCCTAGTGGCAGTTGGGATTACCTCTTCAGAGGGGGAATGATGAGAACAGGAGATAGAAAGTGGGCAGGCAGCTCGGTTAGGGGGGATGGGGGGGAGGCAAAAGCAGCAGTTCCAGAAATGTCCTAGGTTCTTTGGCCAGGAATACCCAAAGGGAGCTTTTCCTAAATAAGTACCCTGCCTGTGGCCTATCTGGAGGGCTCTCCTGCCAGACATTAAGAATCTTTTCTGGTGAAGAGCTTTGGAACTGGATCTCTGGATTTTCATGGTGAAACTAGATTTGATTTATTTCTCATTTTCAGCCTATATGCCAATTTTAGGGTTACCTCCTGAGGTAGGGGGGATGGCATGGCAGTAGTAAAGGCCCACTAAAGGAAAACTTCTTCTGGTCAAGAGAATAGAATCTCTGGCCTAGATGGAGACCTAACCTTCCAGTTGGGCAGGTAATATGATCTGGCTAAGGGAGCACCCTTAGGAAGGAGGGGCTTACCTTAAGCATGCAAAAAGATAGAATAATTATCCCTTAAAGGTAATGTACTTTTCTTTCTCAGAATTCCACTCCCAGCACAGCTCCTACAAGCTGTCGTGACGTTCTGTTGGGACTGTCCACCTTTTTTTCTGAATCCTGACTCAGAAAGGTACAACTTTTTGCCCCCTTTTCTGTTTTCTGTCCTTTCAGACTCTGGCCAGTACCTGAGTATGCTTTATCTGTCACTATGGGCTTCCTTACTCTTTCTCTAAAGCCTCTCTCCCCAACACGTGGCTGCCTGCCATCATGAGACTGACCTCCATGCCAGCTTAATGTAAACAGCATGGCCTCTTTTCTTCTCATTCTCTACCTCTGGGCAACTGCTGAGGCTTAGAGCTTGCCTGCCCTAAACTTTTTTTTAGACTCTAATAAAATTGTTTACAT
>NW_008331108.1:0-939 GCF_000622305.1 Nannospalax galili | reverse complement strand
TCCGACTATCCCAAAATGCCTAATTATCATATAGAAAAAAACCTGGGGGTAGTTTTTACTCCAGGTAACTATGCCAAAGGTCATGTTCCAAATAAGGTGAGGCATCCGTGCTTGGTGGCACTTTCCAGGTAAGTCAGGCAGAGAACAGGAGGCCCCCTGCTGAGAAGGGGAGTCCTTCCATATAGCACCAAGCCCCTTAGAGCTATCTGGACATGGAGTACTACAACCCTAGCAGCAGGGTTCCCCAACAGAGCATTTAGTCTAAGGGTACTTGTGCAGACAAATCTTTTCTGAGTCCTTACACTGTTACTCTATTTATAATGAGGGTTTCCACTCAGGCATTGTGGTCATGTGTGATCTGTAGGGGTCTATATTGATGAGAACTGAGCAGAAGACTCAGTGGTTCTACAATCTTTAATTCTGCCTGAGGCTCCCACCTCTCCAGTGCTTTGCCCTGTGAGCTCCAGCTGCCCCAGTCTTCTCTGAATCCTAATTTCATTTCTTCAAGTCTGGAGGCTTCCAGGCTCTTCCTGGGCTCCCCCTTCCCTACGCTGTAGCCTGGAAATGCTCTAAGAGCAAGCTGGGGCACTCACGTGGCTCACCCCACCTTGTCTCTTGTCAAATCTTCCTTTCTATTGCTGTGATAAAATGCTCTGGCCACAAGCAACTTAGGGAGGAAAGGGTTTATTTGGCTTCTAGATCAAGGTCACAGTCTATTATTAAGCAGTCAGGCCAGGAACTCAAGATAATAAGAACCATGGAGGAACACTGCTTGCTGGCTTGCAGCCTCATGCTTATCCAGCTTTCTTATGCAGCCAAAACCCACCTGCCTAAGGATGGTCTTGCCCATATCCTGCATCAACTAGTAATCAAGGCAATCCTCCACAGACATGCCCACAGACTAATTTGATCTAGGAAATTCCTCAATCAAGATTTTCC
>NW_008331107.1:0-336 GCF_000622305.1 Nannospalax galili | reverse complement strand
AAGAAGTATTTTAGTTTATTGAGGTCCCATTTGTCAGCTGTTTATCTTAATGCCTGAGCAAGTGATGTCTGATTAGTACGTTCTTTCCCCTACCTATGTCTTATAGGGTACTGACTGTGTTTCCTTATAACAGTTTCAGAGTTTCAATTTTCACGTTCAGATCTTTGATCCATTTGGAGTTGGCTTTTGTGCAGGGTGAAAGATAAAAGTCCAGTTTCATTCTTCAACAGGTGGCGATTCATTTTTGCCAGTACCATTTGTGGAAGATGCTGATTTTCCTCCAGTGTGTGTTCTTGGCACCTTTGTTAAATATCAGGTGCCTGTAAGAGCATGCTC
>NW_008331106.1:0-381 GCF_000622305.1 Nannospalax galili | reverse complement strand
TCCTATTTTCTAATGGGGAAAGATATATCTCTGCTTGGAAATGGCCAGATGATTGGAAACTGGAAGTTTGGTACTTAATCCTCATAGTCATGGTTATTAAAATCACTGTAAAGATAGCTTTAGAAACTCATTTCTGGACTTGGATCACCATCTTGTTACCTAGGTATCTAGTATATTTATTTTATATTTTCTTTGTTTTATGGTGGGATTCTCTGGCTTTTGGGGGCTCCCAGAATATGTACTTTGTATTTATTCAGCTCTTGTCAAGTGGGTCAGTCAACTGGGTTTGCCATAATCCTTGTGGTTGTTACTTATCTGCTTTTTGATGTCGTGAAAAAGGTATTTGACTGATAGTTCCATCTTACAAGTACTGAAAAGACA
>NW_008331105.1:0-331 GCF_000622305.1 Nannospalax galili | reverse complement strand
TCATCCCAGAATGGTGAGCTTTCCACAAGGAAACCTCAGGGTGCTGGGGAGAGCATGAAAGCACACACCTCACAGTGGCAACGATGCGCTGAACTGAGGACCAGCTGCGAACGAAACACAGAACCAATGGGCACCTGCTGTTTCCCTGTTACTGCCCATTCGCAATGAGATCAAAGCAGGCACTGGATCCTGTGGATGAACCTCCTCTCGCTACCCAGAATGTTTATTGAGTATCACATCCTGAAATGTCATCATGTCCTGATGACTTTAGTTCTTCCTGTACGGATGGAATCAGAGACAGAGAATTTGGGAATGACAAGAATAAGTGAAA
>NW_008331104.1:0-406 GCF_000622305.1 Nannospalax galili | reverse complement strand
TAATTTTTTAAAAAATAACATTTCTCCCATCATCAATAACAACAAAATTCCGCAAACACAAATATTCAACTTGTTGAACTTTTGAACATTTTTCTGTATTATGCAATTAACTTCATAATCATCCTGGAATTAATCTTGACTTCATTGTTCTACCAAAGGGTTAAAAGTGTTCTGCGATCTATGCAAACAAACCTAAATCAGTTTGTCAATCTATTTTCCTCCTAACCAAAAGATCAACATGTCCTTAATTGTTTTTAAGGACAATGTTAAACAGGTCAAGATGCTTAATTAAATTACAGTCTTTGTGAAGGCTGGAATGATGTTTAATATTTCATACAGCTAAATATTGATTCTACCCTCAATCACATAGTTGGCTTAGAACAAATACTGTAACTTGGTCACTTTT
>NW_008331103.1:0-334 GCF_000622305.1 Nannospalax galili | reverse complement strand
TCTGTTCCCAAAGCTTGGGCTAGTCCCTGAAGGACTTTGCTAACGAAAGCCGGACCATTATCGGAACTTGTAGCCCATCCCATATCTGGGGACCATCTCCTCTATTAGTTTCTTTGCAACCATCTAGCTAGTCTCATGTTTGGTTGGGAAAGCCTCTACCCATCCCGAAAAGATATCCACCATGACTAGCAAATACTTGTACCCATACTTTCCTGGCTTTACCTCGGTGAAGCCTACCTCCCAACTTCTTCCTGGGGCCCTCCCCCTCTCCTGGGTACCTGTTGGGTAGAGCCCCTTTGGGGCTAGTCTTAGCTTTGCACAGCTCTCACATCCC
>NW_008331102.1:0-686 GCF_000622305.1 Nannospalax galili | reverse complement strand
GCAATAGAATGGCTCATGTGGCGATAGTGTTGGCACATTGGAGAATTGTGATGTCACAATGGAGCATTTTTTTTATAGTCATATTGTAACATCATGATGGCGCATTGGAGCAATGGAATGACACATGGGGCAACAGTGTTGGCACATTGCAGTTTGTGATGTCACATTCTGAACTCATATTGTTACATTGTGATGGCACATTGGAGCAATATAATGGCACATATAGAGATTGTGTTGGCACATTGGAGCATTGCAATGTCACAATGGAACATCGTGAAGTCCTAGTGTAACATTGTGATGGTACTATGGCGAATTGTGTGGTCAACTTTGGGGATTGTGATTGAGCACCGTGTTTACATATGGAGCATGATGACGACACAACGGATCATGGTAATGACGTAATTACACATCACGTTGGGACAATGACCATTGTGATGGCATATGGGTGACTTGTGATGGCACAATGGAATATTGAGAAGTCATTATAAAATTGTGATGGCACATTTGAGCAATATAATGGCACATGTGGAGTTAGTGTTTGCACATTGGAGCATTGTGATTTCACATTGGAGCATTGTGATGTCTCAATGGAATATTGTGAAATCATATTGCAACATTATGAAGGCACCACGGAGCATTGTCAGGTCACAATGGAGCATTATGAAGCCTTCTTGTAACATTGTGAT
>NW_008331101.1:20225-21154 GCF_000622305.1 Nannospalax galili | reverse complement strand
GTCTTTTATGTGGGTTGGCTTCCAAAGGGAATGGTTAGAGTTATCTTTGAAAGAGAAGTTAGAGCATTCTCAAGGCCTGCCCCTGGAAACTACATGTCCACCATGTTCTGTTGACCAACACAGCACAAGGTTGTTTCAAATTCATCAAGAAGAGGAATAGATTATGTCTTAGTGGGAAAGATTAGTTAAGAATTTTCAACTGTTTTTAGCCTATCCATGCCAACGAAAGATCAGTTGGCAAACTGTTCCTATAGACCCAGCCTATGGTTATAGCAGTGATGAGGAAGAGAGGTAGGTTGGGCTGTGTAAATAGAGGGAGGCTTGATGTCTTGATTATGATGGTCTTGCAGTCATTAGATAAGGGAGAGCTCTTTTGTTTGCACTGGTTTCCCATTATTCTATGCAAAAGGATAAAAAGATCACAAAATACATGGATACCAAATTATTCTCTTAGAAGTTTAGGGGGCTGGAGAGATGGTTCAGAGGTTAAGAGCATTGACTGCTCTTGCAGAGGACCCTGGTTGGGTTCCAAACACACACATGGCAACCAACAACCATCCATAACTCCAGTTCCAGGGGATCTGACACCCTCTTCTGACCTCTGCAAGCATTGCATAACATGGGTGCACTTACACACATGCTGGCAATACACTCATACACATAAAATAAAAACAATAAGTAAAATAATTTTTTAAAAGAATTTTAATAGTCATACGTACAAAATAAGTTCCATATAGCTAAAACTGACAGTCAGAGGGCCAATTCCTTCTGGAGGGTGTAAGAGAATCTGTTGCTTCTGAAAGCTGTTCAAAACCTCTTCTTCCATCTTCAAAGCCTGCTGGGAGGCTTCATTTGTGGGGGAAAGTCCTGAGAACAGTGAGGAGAAAATAAAGAGGCTGAAGGGACAAAATAAAAGTATGATCAGGCTA
>NW_008331101.1:17411-18612 GCF_000622305.1 Nannospalax galili | reverse complement strand
TCCTGACGCACAGCAACAAGTTGGTGACACAGGCAAGTTGGAGAGCCTTCTGTCATCAAGCACCTTCTGAGGTTTCAACCCTTAAAGGAGACCCACCTAGTAGAGCTGATACCTCAGCCAAGGGAGTATAAATCCTCAATGCCAATTTCTTAATTTGCAAAGAGAAATGAGTGTGACCAGGACTGAAAAGCTCCCAGTCCATGTGCTCAGTATTTTTCCCTCCCTAGATGAAGCCAATCTATTCATTTAAAAAGAGAAATGACTATCCCATGCACCGTGATACCCAAAGTCCAAAGGATGAGCAAGTTCTCTCCTGGCATGAAGTCCATCTGTTAATTTATGCAAAGAAACGACTGTCATGTTTTCCCTCCCTAGATGAAGCCAATCTATTCATTTAAAAAGAGAAATGACTATCCCATGCACTGTGATACCCAAAGTCCAAAGGATCAGCAAGTTCTCTCCTGGCATGAAGTCCATCTGTTAATTTACAAAAAGAAACGACTGTCACAGAGACAGGCTGCTCAGAGCCCCCGGGGTCAGCATATTCGGTGCTGCTGAGCCATCCTTCAAGGAATGCCACGTCCAGTAAGAAGCTGCCCAGTGAGCAGCATGTGACTGGTGGAGGGTGTGATGGCACCAGGGTGTGAAAGCCTGCCCACGTCTGGCCTGGTCCTTCTTACATGTGCTAACATATGCACATATGCACATTTTACTTCCTTGGGAGCTGTCTCATCATCAGTATCCTCTTTTTTTATTTTTTATTTTCATGAGCAACTTCCATTCCCTCCCTACCAAATCTTATGACAACACACCCTGTCCTCTAGAAATCTCCATCAGTACGGTGTAGCTACCACGTTCCATAGTGGTTAGGCACACAGACTTGAAACTGAGACAAAACCACAATCTCTGATCTACTACCACTGAGAACTTGGACAAGGCACTATATATTCTTTTGAGCTTCAATTTCCCAATCTGCAAAATGAGAATCTTCTAGATACAGTTGTTGTAAGTGTGAAATGATAGCAATTTTGTAAAGAGATGCACTTGACATTTGAGATAACTTGGTACTTTGTCGATGACATCAGATAACTAATACCCATGAAAATAATTTTCTGTTAAAATTTTGAAATATTACCATTTCACAACCTAGACAAACAAAGATTAATGACCCAAGAGCCTGATTGAAATTGACCTTTGGTGA
>NW_008331101.1:11929-16008 GCF_000622305.1 Nannospalax galili | reverse complement strand
GTCATGGTGTGTATCCCAGCAACAGAGAGCAAACTAGAGATCAAGCGTTGGACTTTCATGTGATCACGAAGAAAAGTGGAACTGTGACTTTGCAGGAAAATAGATGTGACTGGAAGTCAGTATGTCAAGGGAAATAAGCCACACTTGAAGACAAATGCTGCATGTTTTCTCTCACATGCCGAACCTAGGCTTCAAATTGTATGTGTGTGTGCCCTTAAGAAATAAAATAAAATTCCCTACGAGATTCTGTAATGGTTTCCATTCACCACTCTATAGATAGAGACCCTGAGAGCCATGGAGGAGACTGACTGACTAGGGGCATTTCATGCTATTAAATACCTCAGGACTGGACTTCAAGGGGTCGGTCTCAGAAGCACCTCCCAGTCACACACATTTGTGACATTCTGGCAAATGTGGGCTGAGCCAGAACATGAGGAAGTTCCAAACGGGAGGATTCTCACACGGCAGCCCCACAGACATGCCCACAGGCCAATCTGATAAAGGAACTCCCTCAACTGAGATTTCCTCTGGTATGTCTAGGTTTGTATTGAGTTGCCAAAAACTGACCAGCACAATTATAAACCAAATGTTCTTTATCCAGTCACATACTGATGGATATCTAGGCTGGTTTCATTTCTTGACTATTATGAGAAAAATTACCAAGAGCAGGCATTATGAACCTTGCAATTCTCATGACCTGTCAGAGTCATTGATCCCACCCACAGACACTAGCTCTGCGGTCTTCATCTTCAAGTGATCTTAAGAATCTCATAGCTCTGTATGAAAAGCTAGGCAGGCAGTGGTCATGGAAGGTTTGGACAGTGTCCTATCCCTGCAACATCCACGGTGTTTACAGGCCGCAGGCTTACAGGGTGCAAGGCCTGTATCTACCTTGACCACTGCACTTTTCTCTGACCTAGCCCTTCTTACCCCTTAGCTCCTCCAACTCTGCCCGGCATCTTAACTTCCCAAAGGAAATATGGTCTTTTGCCGTAAGCTAAGGTAGGATATCATAACCCCAGATGCATCTTCTTATGTTCTCTTGTTAAAATCATCACATACATGATTTTTTAGCTACACATCTTGAATTATTTGTGTCTGTGTGAGTCTTCAATTAGGAGGGCAGTCAGTAATCTGAATTTATCCAGATAAGCCTGCTTACATTTCTCAAGCTTCTGACACTGGCCCTAATTCCCAAGACACACTTCAGTATGACTGTGATGCTAAAGGTGAGCTTTAGACTCTCATTAATAAATAAATTCACCTTGTAAGTAGGATCACATCATGTCAACAGCACTATTTTAAGAATCTCCTGGGTTGGGGAGATGGCCCAGTCATTGAAGGGATTACCATGCAAGTATGCCCGGACCTGAGTTTGATCCCCAGAACCCGTGTAGAAAGTGTGGCATGATGGCATGTGTCTATCATGGAGAGAGAGACAGAGGATCTCTGGGCCTTACTGGCCACCCGTCCTGGCTAACTGGTGAGCTCCAGCTTTGGCGAGAGACTCTGTCTCAAAAGAAAAGATGAGCCATACACAGAGAGGTATGGCCTCCAAGGTTGTCCTCTGGATTCCACACACATGAACACATGTGCACACGTGAACTCACACATGCACACACAGTGTTTCAGGTATTGAATCACGTGCTTTGTAAATGCTTTCTTTGTAGTCATCTTATTATGAAGGGGAGGTGTGAGGTATGAAGAGGTTCTCACTGTGCAGTCAAGTGCCTAGAAACTACAGAACTAAGTGAGATTTAAACCTGCAAAATCTGGCCCCAGAATCTCATCCTCTTGGCTGTGGTCTTTCAGAAAGAGTAGCTCAGCTTCTTTCCAGCCTTCCTGTCCAGTTTCTTCTTGACACAAGGCCACCCTTACCCTTATCAGCTCTCCCCAAATGATCACTGTGACCAGACAATAACCCTGCCCAGCTTGCGTGGTTCTTGGCCCACAGGATTCTGGACTGTGGGATTCTGCCTCTCACACAGACAGGCAGGCAGCAAGCAGTTATCTCTTAGAGGAAAACAAAGCCTTTGCACTAAATGTTGATTCGCAACCTCTCTCTTGAGATGTGGGCCAAACTCTGAAATCTGAACTTGCTGCAGACCAGGTAAGGAGATAAAAGTAAAGAAGAAAGGATGGGGCCCAAGGAAGGCACCAAGCCGGTGGGGGTGAACAGGGTCAGGAATCAGCAGTGGCTCCCCAGGTGTCTGGGGCCCCAAGACTAGGAATGGCACAGAGCCCAAGCTAGGAGTAGAGAACAGCGGGGGAGATGGAAGGGTGAGCAGGGCTGGCGGAGTCAAGGTGTGGAGGGCTTCAGGGTAGACTTACCCCAAGAGAGACCTGAGGGCGGGAGAGCACGCCAGGAGAGTTATCCAGTGGTGCAGGTCCGGGAAGCAGGGAGAGGTGAGGGCCGGGCCAGGTCCCGTGGAAGCAGTGCTCCTGGGGCCCAAGGGGGGCACCAAGCTGGCCTGGGCAAAAATGATCAGGAAGCAGCACCAGTTCCCCAGGTATCTGGGGACCCAAGAACAGGAATGGCGCACGGCCGTAACCAGGAGTGGAGAACAGAGGCAGAGATGGAAGGGCGAATGAGGCTGGGGGAGTCAATGCACAGAGGGCTCCACGATGGACCCACCCCGAGAGGCCTGAGGATAGGGTAGCAGGCCAGGAGCGCTGTTGACATTTTTATGATCTGTAGTTATTGTGCTTTTTAATAGCCTTGGTACAATATTTTTCTAAAAAGGCATCTTGATCATAAAAGCTGTTTTAGAAGAGAAAGTAGTTTCTGTAAAGCCAACATGGCTTAGATAATCTAATTTCTCAAAGAAAGTCTTGATGATAATGTCAGAAGTGAAACATTAGTGGGATTGGACCAAGACAGGATTCTTCTTGCCCACCACAATAATGATTCACTCACAAATGCTCTTGAAGAGATAGCCAAATTATTCATTTTTATATCTTTAAAGTTGAACCAGAATATATAGACAATGCTAGGAAATGCAAACTCTGAAACCCACATCAACACAAAGTATTGTCTTAGGCAATGTATCTGAGTCAGACTGGGTTATGTTATGCTGCTGTGACAAACAGTTCCGTAAATATTACTGACTTTAACAAGAGGAGTTTACTTATCATTCATGATACATTGTCAACCTAAGTTAAAAGGCAGTTATGTGCCACCTATTTGCCATACCAAACCATGACAGCAATGTATTTTTGTTTGTTTTGAGTTAGGGTCTGACTAGGTAGCCCAGGCTGGCTTTTAACTCACAGCTACCCTCTTGCCTCAGCCTCTGGAGTGCCAAGATTACAAGCATGCAGCACCACACCCACCTAACATCTTAACATGATGCACCAGCATTATCTATGGCATAAAAAGAGAACATTCCAGATTTTTGCCTTGTCACTAAGTGCTCTTCCAGGGAGTATCACATTGTGTGTCTTATCCATTGATCCTAACAGTGACACAGCCCCTTCCTGTGGCAAAGGGAGCAGGAATGTACAGCTCTAGACATGCTCAGAAGTCAGGAAATGGGATTATGGTCTGGTACTAGAAGCCTCATGCACTATAGCCAGGGTGGACTGAGTACTTGCTGTGTTCCAGGGAATATGGCAAGATGCTACTATCTTCCATGCAGAGTGCTGTCAGGTGTGTGCTTCCACAGGGCCCTTCTCTCAGAGAAGGAGGCTTGAGTTCAAGAGAAGAGACTGAACAATCTGCCCAGTGGTGCTCCCTGTCTGCGGAGAGTGCCGCCAGCAAACTACCGTGCAGGTGCTCTCCATGGGCTTTGCCAAGCTGCATTGCATATAAAGCGCCAGGCCATTTGAAGTCAGAAGGGGAAGAGAGCTGAACCTCTCCCTTATCTCAGCGAGGGAGAAGCATCACTTTGGGGAGCTACAGACACTCTCCTCATGCCATTGGGAAGCTAACAATTCATGAGGTTAGTTTTCAGATCCAAGCATGTTGAACCACATCATCACTGTTTTAATCCTAAATATAGGAAAGTAATGTGTTTATATATATGGAAATTTATCCATGCTAAATGTTTGAACAGGCATTTAAGATACACATCATATGT
>NW_008331101.1:9466-11141 GCF_000622305.1 Nannospalax galili | reverse complement strand
AGATTTTTCTAGATAGTGTGGTCTTTCAGGGAGTAATTTTCCTTCCTAAGATTAGAAAGAAACATTTCATTGATAACAATGTTCAGATGTTCTGAGTGCTGGAATCGGGTCTGGTGAACTAGCAGCTCAATTCATTACAATCGGCAAAGTCCTGGTAGTGTTAGACAAGAGGAAGCTTGACTGAGAGAGGCGGGCAGAGGGACCCAGGCAGTACTGCAGAGTGGCTGCAAAGCTGGGGGTCAAGTCTAGCTTGGCTGGTTCAGGTACTTGCCTGAATTCACTGTGCAAGTAAGAACAACTTGTGATGGACCCAAGGACCTTCAGAGCCAGCACCCTGGTTCCATGTGTGCATGTCTCTGTGTGTGTGTGTGTCTGTGTGTGCGCACGTGCTTTCTTAATCACTGTACCTCTTCCCTTTTTCATGAGACGGTGTTAGAACCTGACCTTCTCCATGTACTCAATCTGGTGTTATTTAATTATCCATCACGTCGGGTGAATAGCAGGATGAATAGCAATCACTTCCGTGGTTAAAGAGCAGTCCCCACATCTTCCTCTCTGTTGCCCTCCCCGAAAATGACCTGCTAACATCCCAGCTCCATTAAAAGCAATGTGTCTGAGGGTCCTCCAGTGCGGGTTTTGTCCATGTAGAGAGACTATCCTGATCTTTGACAAACAGATAATGTGGTTTACCTGACTACAGTAGAACATTCTATATAGGTTACTATGCCATTGTAGCTCTCCACAATAATTTAAAATAAGATAATGTAGTTAATAATATGTAATATGCTTAATATAACAAGATGGTGTATCACAATAGAATGCACAGACACACTCTACCAGTGTCTGCATAATGTTGTGTGACTTTTCCTGAGGCATTGGAAGCAAACACCACTTCAACTTAGGGAACTAATAACAGATCAAAGAAATTATTGCACCCAAGTTCAGCTTGGCATAGCAGTGAGTTTATTGGGGTTACTTCCGGGAACATGGGCGCTTCAAAGACAGCCACGTCACTGAAAAACCCACTCTGGTGTGGGGCACAGGACTCACAAAACCTGCATTCCGAGCTCCCTGTCCAACGTGTAGGCAGTTCTACCACAGAGTATCCTCTCTATGAGCAATTGCTCACTGCTTACATAACTCTGGGAGGGTGCAAGTTTGAGTCTTGCAACTATCTGAGCTTCCTAAGCTTTATAACTTTCCTTCGTTTCCTAAGTCTTCTGAGCTTCCCTCCTCCCTCTAAGAGGGAATATTTCAATTTGAAGAAAAAATCTATACAACAAATAGATATGAGTAATATATGACCTGTCACCAAGTAGCTTCTGGGGGGTGGGGGAGCCTACAGAGCAGCCTGTATAACATCATCCCACACAGTCCTCGCCAAAGCTCTCCACAACCATCTTTACAGATGAGAAAAAGTTGGCTAACAGCTTAAGAGTCAGGGGATTCCAGACATCACATGCAGTGTCGGATAAACACCGAATGACACACAAACAGAAGAGGTGGTGCGGCCCTGCTCATGTCCCGTCCCCGTGCTCTGTGCCCAGTGTTCATCTGCAGCTCCCAGCGTGGCAGCCTAAGCCCTTTACCTGATGGCTTCCTGGACCAGAGATGCCCCTGGGATCTCTTCCTCCACAGATAATCAGGATCTGTGGATGAACTCTCCTACATCCCC
>NW_008331101.1:6443-7982 GCF_000622305.1 Nannospalax galili | reverse complement strand
TTTGCATTTTGATGTAGTTGTTTGTCTTTTGACATTGACTTACAAGAGTTCTTTATGTATCATGGGTACTAGTCCTTTTGGTATGTTTTGCATATGTTTCTCCCTAGGCTGTGACTCATCTATGCATTTTCTGAATGATGGGATCCGGTGCCCTCTTCTGACCTCCACAGGCATTGCATGATATGCATGCAAGCAATACACTCACACACATAAAAAATTTTTAAAAAGTAAAAAAGTATGATATTGGGGCTGGAGAGATGGCTCAGAAGTTAAGAGCACTGACTGTTCCTGCAAAAGACCCAGGTTCAATTCCCAACACCCACATGGTGGCCACAAACCATCCTTAACTCCAGTTCCAGGGGAATCCGAAGTCTCTTCTGACCTCTGCGGCATTACATGACACAGGTGCAGTCACATACATGCAGGCAATACACTCATACACACAAAATAAAAATAATAAATAAAATGTTTCATAAAAATATGGTATTGGAAAAGAAGATGGGGAGGGTGTTGGTGGCTGCAGATTCTACCTTCAGAAGCTGAAAGTGAAGGGAAAACCCTCTCCAACAAACAGAACGAAGTAAAAATAGGTATTAGGAGAAATCAGTGGATGGGAAAACAAAAGCAAGGTGTGTTAGGAAAAAACAAAAATAAACACCATCAGCAAGACTGGTGAACTCCTAGCTCGACTGACAGATATAAAAATTCAAATTGCCTGTTTCAGAAACAAAGTAGGGATTGTCTTCATAGGTCCAACCTCAAAATAGTGAGGTGAATTCATAAATTGTTTATGCTCAAAACCCCGATAGCTCAACGTGAACATTGTCCTAAAAATTAAACGGCAACAAAATGGCCACCATATAGAACAGAAGACAGGATAACCCTACTTAGAGACTTTTATGAACTCACAAATCTTCTCAAGAAAGACATCTGTAGGGTCTGAGAGCAGATAGACTTTCACAGATCAAATCCATCAGACATTTAAGAGATAAATAAAAGCAAGCCCAGTTTTTTGGGAAACAGATGTGGAAGGGTTATTAATTTGTTGGGAGGTCATGATAGCTCTGACACACAAATCTAACAAAATAATGAACAAATAACTGAACAGTGTCTAATCAACACACAAATTCACAATAAAATATTAGCCTATTGAATTCATTAATATGTCAAAAGCATCAAGACCAGCTCTTGGTTTTACTCAGGAATTCAAAACTGATAACATTCAAAATGTCATCAACTAACTCTGCTATTTAAACAAAATAAAGTATCAAAAAATCTATGATCATTTCAATAAATGCTGAGGAGACTGCCAAAATTTAGCACTCACTTATGATAAAAGAAAAGCTATGACCACCGAGAACAGTAGGGACTCCACTGCTAGGGTAGATATCTCCTCAGAACAGTGCTAGTGAGGTGCAGAAAAAGTCCCTCTAATCTCAGGAACAAAGTGGCAAGGATGCTCATTCACCATGTACTGGAAGAAAGCAAAATAATTAATAATAATAATAATAATAATAATAATAATCCCACCAGTATCCA
>NW_008331101.1:0-5927 GCF_000622305.1 Nannospalax galili | reverse complement strand
AAAATATAACAAAAGATATTCAAAATTATTATATTAAGAATTAAAACATTGTTGAAAGAAATTAAACAGAACTTACTCAAATGGCAAAGTCTACTATGTTGATCACCTCAATATTATTAACATGTTAATTCTCTCTAAAATCTTTCATGGACTTCAATCCGCATCATAACCTTACCAGACTCTGTAGGGATGGCATGACACGGGTGCACTTACATACATGCAGGCAATACACTCATATAAGTAAAATAAATAATCAAAAATAATAAAGTGTAAATGGATCAAAAGTTGTCTCAATGTCAATATTAAAATTATGCAGGTTTTTAAACAATTTTTATTGTATGTATATGTGTGCATGTATAGGCACACACGTGCCACAGCACATGCCTGGAGATAAAAGGGGACATTTCAGGAATCTGTTCTCTCTTTCTACCATGTGGGTTCCAGGGATCAAACTCAAATTCTCATGGTAGTAAACTGCGCCATTTCAACAGACAATTCTTCTGAACTAAAGTTTTCCCACTTCTAACTGGAAAAGTAATAATAAAAATAATGGTAATGGCAAAAATGTGCTTTTGTGTGATTAGAGGAGAAAGAGCACTCCCACTAAATGCAAAACATAATTTGAATGAACAGTATATTTAAAGCACTTAGCACAACTCTGGTATATCATTGGACAGATGTAAATGCCGGTTTTCCTTTTCAGATGTGTTTGATGATGCTATTGTCCTTGTGGCCCTCACTCATAAGTAGGGCAACATAAATATGAGATTGACCAGCAATTGGCATACATGCAAATTTATTTAAATAAATAACATAAATAATACCTCATGAGGGTTTTCTAATCTTAGATAGGTTGCTATGGGGAACATGATTTTAAAGAATATATAATATTCTGCCAACAAGTCCATATTGAATTGGTTTAGTCATGGTTTACAAAAAAGAAACTGACATATCTATATGATACAAATTTCTATAGGAGAGAAGTCCAACAAACTGCCCTATTAATTGACATCTAGTATTTGCTGGATAATGCCAACCAGATAAGTTAAGTGGCACAATTCAGAGTCTCGGATACTCATTAAGAGTGCTTTCATATTTGGACTAATAAAAATGACATATCTGCCTTATCCCTTCTTAAGGAAATTGAAGTGCTTTATCAGCTTTATTTCATTGAGATCTGACAGCCATGCTGGGGCATGGGTGAAGGTCAAGGAGGCACTGCCTTTTACCGAACAGACTGTCAAGTGTCAGGCTGATGAAGTGCTCTCTTTAGGATTATCCATGGTGGAGAAGAGCCCTCCACCTTATTCCCCAGGTTTCTCTACTCTGCAGATGCTTCAAAGTAGCCATGGCTCTCAGAGTGTGAGGGATCACCAGCCATGGGATACTAACTCGCAAAAACAAGGAACTCAAACCCAGAAAATGCAGATGCTGGTGTAAGACAAAGGCAGAAACCTCGATTTCTCTACCCCCCCGCCCACCCATATCACATAGTCACTTTGAAACAGGAACAGGTGATTTCAGCTGTGTATTCTGCGCTTGTATCTCCTGCACCTTCTTGCAAGTCAGAGGTCTTAAGAAATACTTTACACACATGGTGACTATCTAATACAATCCTTGTGACAATTCTGTGAGGAGTACCTGTTGTTAGCCCCATTTTAAAGATGCAAAGACTAAGATTCAGGTAGTTTGGGTCCACATATATCATCTGTGAGTCACATATCATAATGTAAGGAAACTTTTTTTCTTGCATACAACTGACCAACAACACACATGTCCCCCAGAACAAAGAGGCATCAATGAACAGGAACTTTACTGGAATCTACAAGGAAGATTGTCAAGGGAAGGGAATAGGAACCTTGCCAGAATGTTAGCAGATCATGGTGCAGTCCTTATTAAAAACTATGACCTTTGGAGACAATCATCCTTTAACTTTAAGAAAATAGATTCCGGGACTGGAGAGATCAGTCAGCGGTTAAGAGCACCTACTGCTCTTGCAGAGGACTAGAGTTTGGTTCCCAGCACCCACACTGGGTGGCTCATAGCTGCTTATAACACCCTCTTCTGACCTCCATAGGTATTGCATGACACAGGGACACAGGTGCACTTACACACATGCAAGCAATACATGTACATGCATAAAATAATAAATAAAAATATTTTTAAAATATTTAGTACTATTTTTATTTTATGCATATACATGTATTGCCTACATCAGGTAAGTGCACCCATGTCATGAAACACCCATGGAGGTCAGAAGAGGGCACTAGATCCCCTGGAACTGAAGTTGTGGAGTTATTAGATGCCATGTGGGTGCTGGGATTTGAACTCCGGTCTTCTACAAGAACAGTCAGTGTTCTTAACCACTTATCCATCTCTCCAGCCCCATAAATAAATAAAATATTTTTTAGAAGAATGATTCTCTCTCCCCAGCAGGTCTTAACTGCTAATAGCTCCTTTTAAACAGTGGGACTTGAAGCACCCCTCCCCCATCTCTGGAGGAATTTTGGCTAACTTGGTCTTGGGCAGATCTTGTAAATGCTGTGTTCTGATATGACATGGCTATCCTGCTCATGAACTCATAGCAGCTGTGGTTCATGACCTACTCAAGACCTGTTCAACATCAAGTCAGCCAAAAGTCTTACATCAGTCTGCTATGGACTCTCAGGACAGCATATCCAGGAAAGAAAGTGTTTGGGAATTCAGAAAGACATCAGTCAGCTACAGCAATAGTCTAAAGTTCTAAAGGTGAAATTTCATCCTAAAATTGGGATGTGCATGTAGGGACAGAATCAGGAGCTATGTGGAAAAGACCAGAAAAAATTCAGTATTTCAATATTGTAAGAGCAACAACGTAAGAGAAAGCCAAGCAAGGGAGAAAGATGTTTTCTGTCTCCCGCCAGATGGGATGTTTTACATGGTGTTTTCCCTTTCAACGATTTTGTGGTAAGATTTTTTCAACTGGGGAAATGACTAATAAGTTTGGAGGCAATTAACTTGATTCTTAATAAGGATGATTCAGAAGTGTAACAGGAGCTGATATTCTTCCATGCTCTCTAAATATCATCACTAAATATATAGTAATTGGATATTTATATGAGTTCAGACTCTCTCATAACAAAAAGCATTAATGATAATGTGTCATAATGGAGTACACAGATTTAAATACAGTATCTCAACTTGATTCTCAAAATATCCTTGAGAGAAAAGCCCAATGGGGTTTTTTATGTATTTCGCTGGATATCTCGCCCATTTCTACAAGGCATCGGGACGTGGTCCATGCTAGACAGGGTAAGAACACAATGAAAGGAAAAGGAGGAAGACTAACAGGAAGTGGCAGACCACCCTTCCCCCTCCCTGTTCTGACCTGTGCAGTCCCACGCCCTGAGGGAAGAGCATGGGCACTCCTCCATGTTGTGGGTGTGGAAGTTGAGATCTGGAGAAATCACCAACATGCCCAGTATCACAGAGCTAGCAGGTAACCACGCAGAGACCACGCCACCTGCTGAAGTTCTGTTACTTTTTATCACTCTAGGCTACTTTCCTATAATGTGAAAAGTGAAATTGGTTTTGGAAAAGATGTCAGCTCAAAGAGGAACTCTATGGAACTGTAGCTAGAAACCTATTTTCATGTGAGTTCGGAGCTGCAAACTGATGCAACTTCTGCTTGGCCAATGCTCGTGGACTTCTCTGTCACGGGGCTCACTCTTTGCTTAACATATATTAATCATGTGATCATGGAGCTAAATGTAATGAAGGGCATCAAGTTATTACAACCCCTATCTGCCTGTCACGGATTATGTTTTATTAAGTTGAGTTGTCAATATTCAATCATCAGGAAAGATGGTGCTGGATATAAATCCTAGAATCTCATCAATAACACTTTATCAACTGCAGCTCTTTAGGGACCAGAATTTACAGTGAGTTTAGTGTACTGCTGGGGGACCCATCATAATTTTTATCACACTTTGTGGCAATGCCGACTGTCAGAAGAGGCTGTCCTAAAATCTTAATGTGATCACAATCAATTTTCAGATGTAAATCTGGGTAACACTGGTGGCATTTTTCATGCTAAATAAATTTCTTTTCTCTGGTTTTCAACTAATGATCACATAAACAAAAGATTGCAGCCAGCTGACTCCATTATTGGCTGGAAGCATTTATATGACCAGGACATATTTAGGAAGGACTAGTCAGGCAGAGACCTCAGGGTTAGAGTGTGTTTGGGTGTGGCCATCAGAAGGCTTTGCTGTTACCCTTGTTACCTCCATGTGTGTCCACTGTGTTCATGTTCTTTGTGACAATGAACGTCTCTGTGTGACTGAAATGCTATGTGACAGCTTCTTTATGAAAACCTTCCTGAAGAACCCATTACCTGCCTTCAGGGTTATCAAGTTCAACAACATGGGAAGTAAATCAGCATACAGTGAGCCTGCATCTGGCTGAAAGTACCTAGCACGCCTGATCCTGAATCACTTCCATGGGTGAAGGCTGGTTTTCTTGCTCACCAAGAGTTCCAGGGTAGCTAACTGTTGGACTTCATTTTGCATCTAAGCAGTGCTCTATGAAAGGGAAGTGACTCCTATATCTCATCTTACCCACCTTAATTTTCTGGCTGTAGTTCTAAACACTTATGCTCGTGGTTCTAACATAGCCGACGCCTAGCAAGCCATCATGCCAGTAAGTCTGGGAAAAGGAGAAAGGAGCAACCAGCCATGATTTATCTCTCTGCAGCCAAGAAAGCCATCCTGGAAACACAGTCTACTGCTTATTTCAGAAATCAGAGACTTGTCCCACAGCTACCCCTAGCTGCAAGGGAAGCCGAGACACCCAGCACGCAACCAAGCCGTTGTTGCCAACCAAGCTGTTGTTGCCTCAAACAGAATCCAAGTTGTACAGGAAGAACAATGGCAAAATAATCATTTATGGAGACAACTAACCAGTTACCTTTGTTTCACACCAATACAGCTTCCATCCCAAGGCAGGCGCCTGGCTGTTCTACTGGAGAAGAGCAGGGTACTGAGATATTTGGGTGTGCATCAGAATGGCCCAGGTAAAAGCAAAAGGATGGTAAAATGCCAAATTCAAACACCAAGCCACCAGTAATTTCAAATCCTGGCCATAGATAAAGAAAAATTAAGAAAGAGGTTTTCTCAGACTCGATTTTGTAGATGAAAACAGTTGAGATGTTTCCCTGTGTTGGTTATTTTTCTGTTGCTGGAACAAACACCATCACTAGAAACACTTTAAGGAAGAAAGAGTTTGTCTTGGTTTATGGTTCTGGAGGGAGAGTCCATCATGGTGGAGGAGCCACAGCAGCAGACAAGAGGAACAGGAAGCTGAGAGAGAGAGTGAACTAGAAGTGAGGTCAGGCTATAACTCCTCAACACCCACCCCCAGTGACCTGTTTCCTCCAGCAAGGCTATAAAGGTTTCATGACCTCCTCCTACAGCACCACCAAATGTTCAGATACATGATCCTATGGGGAACATGACTCATTTAAACCACCACACCCCTTCCCAAGGAAATGTATCCAGGCAGTAGCCTGGACACTTCAGTGTGTTAGAGAGGCTGCAGTCTGTGGGATGCAAATCCCAGAACTCTCGTTTCTGAGCTATGTGATCCAGGATTAAGGTACCCTGGAACTCAACTTCCTGACCTGTAAAATGGGAAGAATTCCAACTACCAGAACTGCAGTGAAGAGATCAGGAATGAAAGGAATGTAAAGAACTCTTTGCAGAATGGGGTGACTGCACCCAGGGTTGACTCACACAGAGTCTGTGGCCTTTTCTAACTCCACACTGGCTTTCCCATTCCTAAGGTCTTATATTTCTTTTGTTACTGATCTCCAAAGCAAGATATGATGACACTGTAGCTTTGACCATGATGTTTGCACTGTTCTTTAAAATTGGGGTTTGTGTCTCACT
>NW_008331100.1:0-288 GCF_000622305.1 Nannospalax galili | reverse complement strand
CCAACACTCCACCCCTTCCTATGGCTCTCACAGTCTTTTCACCAATCTTCCCCAAGAATCCCTGAGCCTGGGAACGGGCGACAGATGAAGGATGATCTTTCTTTTATTGTGGAAAGATACTGAACCCCTGGGCCTCCCCATCATCCCTTTTCAAGATGTGGTTGTTGATCCATTTCAGTGGTGTCTTCCCTGCCATAAAGACAAATGACAAGAAGTTGGCACATCTAATACAAATATGGGTGTAAATACAAATGCTTAGAAGATACCCTAGCAGGTGTACCATACTTA
>NW_008331099.1:0-575 GCF_000622305.1 Nannospalax galili | reverse complement strand
GCTTTCCCATAACTTCATAGATATTTCTGAAAGGGGAGATGCATTGATCACAGGTGGCATTTGGCAATTAATCATAACAACAGTATATGAAATGTAAGCTACGGAGTGTTTATTGCAACCATGAATTTAAGACACGAAAACTAATGAGAAGAAAATAATAATCTCTCTTTGGTAACAAACTAACCCAATTTCGTAAAATAAGCTCTATTAGATCTAAAAATCACACATTGACTTCAACACAGTGATAGTGGATGATTTCAGTATCCCACTGTCACCAATAGACAAACCAACCACACAAAACTAAATAGAGAAACCTGGAGTTAAATGACACAATAAATCAAATGGTCCTGATAGACCTCTACAGAACATTCCACTGACCAAAGAAAACACATTCTTCTCAGAAGCCCTTGGAACTTCCCCAAAATAGACCACATATTAAGGCATAAAGCAAGTCTTCACAAATTTAGGAAAACTGAATATCATCCTGCAATCTATCTGATGACAAAGGAATCAAGCTAGGTATTAACAGCCATAAAAATGGGGGAAATTTCCCAAACTCACTGAAGTTAAACAAC
>NW_008331098.1:0-285 GCF_000622305.1 Nannospalax galili | reverse complement strand
GGCAGCATAGTGAGACAAACTCCCCAAAGTGCTAAAAGTGTGGTGTTGCACGCCTTCAGTCCCAGCACTCGTGAAGCAGAGGCAGGGGATCTCTGTGAATTCGAGACCAGCCTGGTCTATGTAGCAAGTTCCAGGACAGCTGGGGCTACAAGGAGACCCTGTCTCAAAAAGACCAGGAAAAAAAGTGCTAAATTACTTTTTGTGAATAGAAAGATGTTCCCAATACTGTCACCTAATATTTCTACCAGACAGATACCAGAAAGAATCGAAAAAGATCTAAACAAA
>NW_008331097.1:5101-8690 GCF_000622305.1 Nannospalax galili | reverse complement strand
TTCGTTCTATTATTTTTTAAACCTTATTTCTATTTTCTTTTATTTCTACCCTAATTTTAGTTATTTCATTCCATCTACTAATTTCGGATTAGGTTTGATTTTGTTTTTTCCAGTGCCATAAAGTACATCATTGTTATTAATTTGAGATCTCTCTGATTTTGTAATGTAGACACTTAGAGTTGTAAACTTCCCTCTTAAATATGCCTTCATTGTGTCCCACTGGCTTTGGTGTTTTATACATATCTATTTTTGGTCTTTTTGAGACAGGGTCTCCCTGTAGCCCCAGCTGGCCTGGAACTCACTATGTAGCTGGCCTCAGACTCATAGAAATTCTCCTGCTTCTACCTCCCAAGTACTGGGATTAAAGGTATGCAGCACCACGCCCAACTTGGTATGTTGTATTTTCATCATCGTTCAGTTCTAGGAATTAAAATTTTCTTTCTTGATTTCTTCAATGGCCCATTCATTGTTCAGTACTGTGTTGTTTAATCTACATAAATTTGAATATATTCTTTAGTTTCTTGGTGTCAATTCCTAGTTTTGATCAGTTGTGGTTGGATAGAATTGCAGGTAGTTATTTAAATTTTCCTGAGCTTATTGAGACTTTCTTTGTGTCCTAGTATGTGATCTATTTTAGAGTATGTTCCATAAACTGATAAGTTCTATAGGTTTTGATGAAGGTTTCTATAGGTTTGGCTGAAATATTCTGTAGATGTCCATTGAATCCAGCTGCTCCTTGATGTTATTTAATTCCCATGCTTATTTAATTTTTGTCTGGATGAATTATCCATTGAGGAAGGTGGGGTATTGATATCACCAACTATTACTGTGTTGAAGTTAATCTATGATCTAATTCTTGGTAGTATTTATTTCATGAAACTGAGCTCACCAAAGTTTGGTACGTTTACATTTAGAAATGGAATGCTATCTTGGTGGATTTTTCCTTATCACAACTTCTTTCTCTTTTAATACTAGTTTTGGATTGAAATCTATTTTGTCAGATATCAGAATTAATGACACCTGCTTCTGTTTTGGTCCCTATTTCTTATAATATTTTTTTCCATCCTTTTACTCTAAGATGAGAAGTGTTTCTGGTAGACAACAGAAATATCAATACTTTTTTTTTCTAATACAATTGGCTAGCTAGTGTCTTTTGATTGGAGAATTGAAGCAATTAATATTTAGTGATTCAAAGCTTTGTATTAATTCTTGTCAGACTTTTAATTTTGTGATGTTTGTTTTCTTAGTCCTCCTTTGTACAATGTCTGCACTAGCATCCTTTATTTTTCCTGTGTCACCTTGTATATACTTGTCTTTCTCTTCAATCTGAAGTATGCCTGCCAGTATTCTCTAAGGGCTGGCTTGGTGATCATAGCTCCTTTTAACCAAATGTTTATCATGGAAAGGTTTTCTTTCTTCTTTGATGATGAAAGCTATCAGTTTTGCTGGGCAAAATAGCTTTTATTGGTATCTGTGGTTTTTCAGATCTTGACCCGTATTGTTCTTGACTTTGGCTTTTGAATTTTCCATGGGATGGCAATGCCCACATAGTGCAGAGGTGTGCTTGTAGTAGTCATTTTCTTTACTCAAAGTTTATTAATCATTTACAGTGTCCCAAGCACTCAAAATAAAGAATGAAAAAGATCTGTGCCCATGAGGAATTTGTATTTTGGTTGGGGAAACCATATAGAAAACATTAAAAAATTAGTCAAAGATTAAGTCAACTAGTATTAGTATACTCATATGTAATGATCACTTTAGGTTATGTGCAAAAGCATTATAAGATGTTATATTTCAGAAATTCTTGAGAAATGGAAAGGAAAATCATATACAAGACTAGCAGAAGTGGGGGCTGGAGAAATGGCTCATCAATTAAGAGCACTGGCTGCTCTTGCAGAGGACCACACGGTGACTAACAACCATCTGTAACTCCAATTCCAGGGGATCCAACACCCTCTTTTGACCTCCTCAGGCATTGCACAACATGGGTGCACTTACATATGTGGAGGCAATTGTGTATCCACTCACACTCAGGTATATGTCTATTCACTCATACACATAAAAAAAAATTAAAGACTAGCAGAAGTGAGTACCATTCCAGAAAAGAGTGTATACCACAATTCTGCAAAGAGAAAAGGGCATTTGCTGCATTTGAGGAATAAGTAAGAGGACACTGAGTGGAGAGACAGATTTGCAGATGACGTTATAGGGAAAGAATCAGATTCACAACACTGGCCATGTGGTCAGAAAGCCTGGTTCTTTGTGAAAGAGCAGTGACAGGAGCCTGTGGGAAGAGCTTAGCAAAGGGAAACATTGGGTTGGTTAAATATTTTAAAAGGACCACCCTTGATAATGAACTGGAGGTGAAGATGCATGGTTGACTGTTTCATGCATCTGTGACATGGTGTTGAGTGCAGGGAAGACTGGTAGAACTGAGAAGCATCAAGGTACATCTATAGGGACAGAGAAGACCTCGTGGTGGATTGGATACAAAGTTGAGGGTGAGAACTCAAGAATCACAGTAATTATCTTGATTCTCATGGAAAGCACGTGAGGTTGGTTTTATTACTATCTGCATTTTTACAGAGAAGGGAAGTGTAGCACCGAGAAGTCAGAACCCTGTCATAGCCATACATCTACCAAGTGTCACCATGAGCTTTGAGCCTGAACTATAATTGAATGGCACATAACAATCACTACACATATTACACAGCACGTGCCTTCTATATTCTAAAGTGTGATCATTGGTTTTATGTTTTCTCCCCCAACTTATTCACACTTACCTTGAGTTAAAGAACTAGAAGAGTTTCCAACCATACACTATTTTTCCTACGAATTTAGAACCAATTGTTAAATGAACTAGCTGGTTTTCAGAAACTGTTTTAAAATCTGACTTCCAGCATTGTTGTGTAGTCCGCACATATTCAGCCAGATGTGTGTTTAACATATCCACTGTAATATTCATTAAAATAATGATAAAAATAAAAATGACCTTCAAGTTCAGTAAGCTATTAAAATTCTTGTTGAATAATTGATGAAACTATATTTAGTTTGACATAGTCTGTTCATACTTTTTATTTTATTGTGTTATAAGACTTTTGAAATTGGCAATCAATTGAGATAGACTTTAAAAAGAGTTTAATCCTCTTAACATAATACCACCAATATCCTTGCTTCCTTAGAGGTCAGGAATAAATTGAAATTACCAAAATTTCTTATTTTCCATAACTCAACAAACATTTTTCCAAAAACATGCATGCACTATGTGTGCCTTAGAGACTCAGCCAATTATGAAAGTACACAGGATGGAAACTCCTCCTAGAACAACAGAGGAAGATTATATTCCAGCATGCGTGGGAGTGAGTGGGGAAAGGCAGAAAACCCCATCTACCCCCTTTCTCTTAGATCTGTTGCTCATCTTCATAAGAAAATGGCTTAACTGGACTTGGTGAATAAAAGAAAACTGCATTCCACTGAGAGCAATGCCTAGTGAAAAGGTTCTGCTTGTTAGTCAATTATACATATTTGTTTTCCTTTATTTTTCTCTAAGTTAAAATGCATTTTAAAATTTAAGCAACAAGCTCCTAGG
>NW_008331097.1:4619-5021 GCF_000622305.1 Nannospalax galili | reverse complement strand
TGTGTGTGTGTGTAAATACATTGGTGGGTAGGGAAGCTAGTTCTTGAAGGAGGCCATTTTTGAAAGTGAAGACAAAATTTAATAATAGCTCCCACAGGGTGGAAAGATTATCAGAGCCAGAGATGGTGGATGACCACAAGGAAACAGAGTTTTCAAGATAGTTGGTCAATTATTCATATGAGCTCACAGCAATGGTGACAGCATGCAAAAGTCTTGTACGAGCTCAAACCATTAAAAAACAAAAACCCCAGCATAGACAGGAGGAAGAGGGTAGGAGGAAGTTCCAACCCTACCTATGTTACCTGTGGTAACAGACGGATTCTAGGAGGGGCAGAGACAGTCTCTTTCAAGCATGGGACTCTTGGTAGGTTAACTAGGCTCAAGTGGATAGACCCATACTGA
>NW_008331097.1:0-602 GCF_000622305.1 Nannospalax galili | reverse complement strand
GGTCATATTTTCCCTTGTGATTGCTTAACTTATTTGTGCCAAATTACCAAACAAAACCAAGGAGGTTTATCCAGTTTCTCTGCCTGAGTTATTTACATCTTCTTGTTCTTTGCGTTGAGTGTGGCATATATATATATATGGATAATTGACTGGCAGAATAAATAGACAAAATAATCACCTCCTGCCTCAAAAGAAAGTCCTCTAGGGAAATAAAGGCAATTTCAAACTCTGAATCTAACCTCTAAGGAGAGGGTTGGGAAGATGTTTTGGTCTGAAAAAGGCTTGCTGTGTAAGTACCAGAGCCTGAGTTCAATCTCCAGAATCTAAGTAAAGAAAGCTGGGCATGGTAGTGCTATGTACATGCAATCCCAGTGCTGAGGAGGCAGAGAGAAGTGGATCCCTGCAGCTTGCTGGACAGGCAGCCTGGCCTTGGTGAGTTCCAGGAAGTGAGAAAAAACGTGAATGATGCCCGAGGAATGACATCTGAAGTTATCCTCTGGCCCCCAAACACGCGTGTACACATACATGTGCACCTGCACACACACACTCATACTCACACACATGGTTGAATCATCTTTCTTCCCTGTCATGCCTTTATGGCC
>NW_008331096.1:0-1312 GCF_000622305.1 Nannospalax galili | reverse complement strand
CTGCACACAGGTGGGGACAAGCACCCGTGTTTATTGGGGGTGGGAGGCCAGGGCCTATGGCTTGTAGACTCAGTGGTTAATATGATCCGATTCATAGTCAGTTCTTATAGTATTGTTACTACTTTGCATTGAATTTTTCCCAATTCCATAAAATATATTTTGATCATATTTAGACCACCCTCCTTTAACTGTACCTGTTGATGTATTCTGTCATATATAGTTTTCTTTCTTTATTGGGGGTGGGAGGCCAGGGCCTATGGCTTGTAGACTCAGTGGTTAATATGATCCGATTCATAGTCAGTTCTTATAGTATTGTTACTACTTTGCATTGAATTTTTCCCAATTCCATACAATATATTTTGATCATATTTAGACCACCCTCCTTTAACTGTACCTGATGATGTATTCTGTCATATATAGTTTTCTTTTTATAACTGAAGAGACTAAAATAATCCCAGTGTTGCTGGTTTGTAATTCCTGTACCCGAGAGTCCTAGGGAGAGGGATTTTGAGTGTGCAGGCAAAGTCAGTAAAATGCTTGCTTTACAATCATGAGGACCTGAGTTCAGATCCCTAGACCCATGTGAAAAGCCTGGCTCTAGGGAGGGATACCAGAGAGGAATCCTGGGACTTGCTGACCAGCCATTCTGGTGGAATCAGTGGTTCAGTGAGAGAAGAGGTCAAAAAGTAGGCAAAGAGTTAATGAAGGTGACACTAATGTCAGCCTCCAGGTCTGCACATGTCCCCAGACATGCAAATATCCAAAAAGAAAGCATAGAAAATTAACAAACCCTTGATGTGAATTCACACTTCTATTTGTGGAAAGTCAGGTTACTTGTTTTTTACAAAAACACTACAGTACTTCAGAAGGGGGCAGCGAGTCTGGGGTACACAGCAGTAATCTCGGAACTCACCTGAAGCAAGAGGTTGGCAAGTTTGAGGCTGGCCTGTAAAACAGGGACTTCTTGACCAGCCTGGGCTACAAAGTGAGACCATGTGTCCTCCCAGCCCACCACTGTCCAAATAAAGACAAGTGAGGAGGAGGAGTGGAGAAGGACAGAGGTGCAGGGAGAGAAGGGGAAGGAGAGGCCACAAAAGATAAAAGAAATCCCAGAAGCTTCCCTCAAGCTCCAGCCTAGTCATCCTCTTTCCCAAGGTCACCACTGTACTGACATCTATATGCTAAGTTTATCTACTTTTACTTATTTATTTATATATTTATTCATTTCTTTTTTTTTTCTTTTTTAACTCTTTTATTTATTTATTTTTCTGATATAAAAGTTTTTTTTTAATTAGAGGGAGCATTTCATTAC
>NW_008331095.1:0-438 GCF_000622305.1 Nannospalax galili | reverse complement strand
AGAACTGCCCTAGGGATTTATTGGGTATAGTGGTGTTGGCTTCCCAAGGTCTTAGGAACAGATTACCCCAAACTGGGGTTCAGACCACAAAAATGTGTGTTTACTTGGCTGGGGAGGCCAGAGGCTGACACCAGAGGTCAGCAGGGCTGCATCAAAGACCGTGGGGATGGCTTCCCCAGCTTATTCTGAGCAGCGAGGGCTGCAGGCCAGTCTCCTGCCTTGGTTTGCAATACATTGCACAAATCTCTGTCTCCATAGTCACATGGTATCTCCTGGTATGGCTGTCCAAATGTCACCATTATCAGGTCATCAATCATTGGGTGGGGTCCACCTTGTTCCAGTACGGCCCCATCGTCACTTGATTACTTCTGCCTAGACCCTATTTCTATTTTTTAATTTTATTATTTTATTTTATGTGTACGAGTGTATTGCCTGCAT
>NW_008331094.1:0-503 GCF_000622305.1 Nannospalax galili | reverse complement strand
TGTGCTTTTGCATTGCCATTTGGGCATATGGATGTTCTTTGTTGGTTATGTTTCCAGTAGGAACTTCTACTCTCCTTTTGTATGACAATTTTGGTTCTTTTTGTTGGTTCTGTTTATATTGATTATGTAGCTTGGTATGGAAAATAAATTGGTGCCTGTTTTGGGTACTTGCAGGGTAGTAGACTGGTCTGGGTGCACGGGCAGTAGGTAGGCTGACGAGGTTAGAAGAAGGGCTGGTCTGTGTCAGACAGATCAGTAACCAGTGGAGTTTGTGCTAGGGAGTTTAGCTAGTCAGGGTTAGGAAGCTAGTCCAGGGATCTGAGGTGGAGGAATTGGGTCCAAGGCTGGCAGGAGAGAGGGTGGGGGTGAAAGAGAATAGAGATACAGTGGGCAGGGTATGACTTACCAGAGTCCTGGCTGGACAGGTCTGTCCGGCTGCTCAGGAGCAGGGACAATGGGGGCGGTGGGGAGCTGAGTAGAGACTTGGCAATCTGTAGTCCAGT
>NW_008331093.1:0-420 GCF_000622305.1 Nannospalax galili | reverse complement strand
AGCTTTATATCTGAGTTGGACCATTGATTGGTTTTACTCCCTTGGCAGCTTGCATAGTACCTTCTGATATGAGAGCTGGTCTTTGAGGAGAAAGGTTCCAGGTCAGTACCAGCTCAGTTGCTCTAAGTCCTGTGTCTGACGTATGTCGTATCTTCAGGAATAGGGTCTTTCCTTCAAGTTTGGGGAGGCAATCAAGGACTGTGGCAGTAGCCTATATTATTTGGAGAGTCTCTTGGACGATCCTGACCAACAGCTGAGAGGGATTGCCTAGTACTATAATTTTTGTTATATAGTCTTCAGCTATACACATGCTTTCACATATATGTAACTGTGTGTATTTTTCGATAGGCTTGTGTGTGTGCGTGTGTGTTTTTTGATAGGCTTAGGAAATAATACGTTTTCCTTTGGTTTTACACATTA
>NW_008331092.1:0-933 GCF_000622305.1 Nannospalax galili | reverse complement strand
AGTGAGAGGAAAAAAATAAACAATTTGACACACAAAGTGACTAAGCATTTTCAGGTGCTTGCCGCTATGCTTGATGACCTGAGATCATTTCTAAAGGAACTACATGATAATCAATCCACGAAATGGTTTTCCTGTTCTCTACACATGTGCAATAATAAACATGGATGTGCCCTTGAGCATTCACAAGCAAACGCACACGGACACACACGCACACACGGACACACACGCACACATGCACACACACATAAATGTAACAAATTAAACCACCACACTTTTGCATATCACCTCCAACTGTGACGTGATAAAGAATTCCATTAATCTTTGGACATCATTTGAAGTTTTGGAATCACAGAGTACTTTTTTAAAGTGGAATGTATTTTAATAATACACCTAGTATTTAATGGTCATATGAAAGCGAATATTAACTTTTTAGTATCCTTAATATTCCTCTCTCTATATTTCTAGGTTGATTACCAAGAAAGGCATCCCCATTTGCCAACGTTCTCTGTTGGACAAATTATTTTACTTGGCATAATGCTTAATTAAATTTGTCTCTCTAATGATATTATAACTAATTTCACCATTACTCCCCCAATTTTAAAAAAGTAAATATATGATTTTGTAACACATTGTCAGCATTTTATTTATTATTCCTATCACTGTATCTCTGGTGGTTTTATATTTACTGGTGGCATAATTAGTCCTTTCAGAAGAAGGTTTAATGATTTTATTATCTCTGCATTTATAAAGAAGTCTGTTATGTATTCATCTTTATATCTTGCATAACTATCTGAACTTTTTTACCATTAATACAGGCTGCACACATTGACATTAGCATAGGTGTAATCCACAGGGTCTTCTTCATTTCCCTCTCTCTCTCATTCTCTCTCTCTCTCAACACAGACACACACTCAAATATACATTATTGAAACC
>NW_008331091.1:0-4418 GCF_000622305.1 Nannospalax galili | reverse complement strand
AAGAGGATTGCCACAACTTTGTGGTCAGCATGGTGTATATTGTGAGTTCCATGCCAGCCAGGGTTACCTACGTGAGACCCTGTTTCAAAATAAACCAAAAAATAATTTCACGTATCCAAAATACAGAAGGTATGTACTATATTCAAGGGCAGACAGGTCAGGGACGAATTCCCTTAGGACTTCCAGGACACTGAGAGGAGGGGTCTTGAGTTCATAACTGGTGCCCTTTGGAAGTTTTAACATTTCAGGTTCCACCCTAAATAGGCCAATAGCCCCACAAGGTTTCTGAACTTTCCAGTGGGTGAGGAATGATCTCAACCTGTGCCCTCTTAGCAATGTTATGAATAGTAGCCTGGTTTTGCTTTTAGATTGTAGTTTCTGGCTATCAACCTAAAACTGTTTTCTGTCTCCAAGTCCTAGGGTCCCTGTTTGAGGAAAATGATGCTGAGTCGCCCACCTCAGGTAGGAGTCCTCCATGGCACACTGGTCTTCCTGCAGGGAGGTGAGGGGACCTGGGGTCTGCAGGGAGGTGAGGGGACCTGGGGTCTGCAGGGAGGTGAGGGGACCTGGGGTCTGCAGGGAGGTGAGGGGACCTGGGGTCTGCAGGGAGGTGAGGGGACCTGGGGTCTGCAGGGAGGTGAGGGGACCTGGGGTCTGCAGGGAGGTGAGGGGACCTGGGGTCTGCAGGGAGGTGAGGGGACCTGGGGTCTGCAGGGAGGTGAGGGGACCTGGGGTCTGCAGGGAGGTGAGGGGACCTGGGGTCTGCAGGGAGGTGAGGGGACCTGGGGTCTGCAGGGAGGTGAGGGGACCTGGGGTCTGCAGGGAGGTGAGGGGACCTGGGGTCTGCAGGTCACCATGCTCTGTCAATCCCCAGTACTGACAGAGTAGGGGACAGTGGAGTGCCGGCCTCAGGAAGGGCTCCCTAACATGCAGGACCCCTGCACGAATGGCTGCTCTCAGTTTCCACTGGAGATGGACAGGAAGAACAGACCAGAAGGAGGGGCTAGAGACCAGCCACAGGAGGGATGGGAGGAGGGCTGTGGAATCTTCCAGACTTCAATGGTAGAAATGGTTGACACAGGCATCCATCTCATCCACCTCCTCTACTTCCCACACTGCACCTCCTCTGGGACGTGCCAGGCCCCTGACAGTGGACCCTGGCTGTGCAGATGCTCCTGTTACATCTCTCTGCCTCCTGCTGTCCCACTGACCTCTCTCTTCTCTGTTCCTTCTTCCTTGAATGGCAAAGGGATCTCTTTGAGTTTGAGGCCAGTCTGGTCTACATCAGTTTCAGGTCAACCAGTGCTCCATAGGGAGACCCTGTCTCAAAACAAACAAACAAACAACCCAAAGAAACAGAAAATCCTGAACCTACTTTTCTTTTTTTCCTTCCTTCCTTCCTTCCTTCCTTCCTTCCTTCCTTCCTTCCTTCCTTCCTTCCTTCCTTCCTTCCTTCCTTCCTTCCTTCCTTCCTTCCTTCCTTCCTTCCTTCCTTCCTTCCTTCCTTCCTTCCTTCCTTCCTTCCTTCCTTCCTTCCTTCCTTCCTTCCTTCCTTCCTTCCTTCCTTCCTTCCTTCCTTCCTTCCTTCCTTCCTTCCTTCCTTCCTTCCTTCCTTCCTTCCTTCCTTCCTTCCTTCCTTCCTTCCTCTGTCTGTCTCTCTCTGGCTGTTTTGCGTATATATGTGTTAATGTGTGTGTGTGTGTGTGTGTGTGTGTGTGTGTGTGTGTGTGTGTGTGTGTAGGTCAGAGGACAACCTGGGGGAGTGAGTTCTCTCATTCCACCCAGGTGGGTTTGGGGGATGGAACTCGGGTCCTCAGGCATTGGGGTAAGCACCCTTACCTGCCCAGTCATTTCCCCGCCCAAGGGGCTCCACTTTAGAAAATTATGCTGTGGGATGGAGAGCGGGCCAGTTCTTAAGGGTACATACTACTCTTGCAGAGGACCCTAGTTCACTTCCCAGAACCCATGTCTGGTAGCTCACAACAACCTCCAACTCCAGCTCTAGCTCCAACACCCTCTTATGAACTCTGAAGGCACCTGTTCTGACATGTGTGTGTGCCTGTGCACACACACGCACACACATACACACAAATATAATTAAGTTTATTAAGTTTTTTTTTTTTTTTAAAGAGGGCTGGGTGTGGTGGGCACAGGCCTTTGATCCCAGCACTCAGGAGGAAGAGGCAGGCAGATCTCTGTGAGTTCAAGGCCAGCCTGGTCTACATAGTGAGTTCCAGGCCAGCTGGGGCTACAGGGAGACCCTGCCTCAAAAAGACCAAAAAAAAAAAAAAAGAGAGAGAAAGAAAGAAAGAAAATTAAGCCTTGACCTCTCATACACACACACACACACACACACACACACACACAATTAAAAATAAATTTATTTTTTTTTTAAAGGAAATTAGGGCTAGGGCATGGTCGACATAGCCAGCTGGGGCTACAGGAGACCCTGTCTCAAAAAAAAAATTAGGCTGAGCCTTGACCGCTCATAGCACTCCTAACTCTTGTCTGCAATTTAAGAATGAGGGAGTGCGGGAAATGGGGGAGACGTGGGCTCATCTGTCAAGGTCTGATTGTTCAGGGTGGAATAGTCTTAGACCATTTTCTGAAATGATCTCACCATTTCAATGGGGATCTCCCCTCTGCACCCACAGAACAGCACCTATTGGCTTTAAGGACAGGATAGAGGGTGGGGGATGTGGAGCCTCAAGCACTTGGGATGTGTAGGCCAAAGAATCAGAAGTTCAAGGTCATCCTTGGCTACATAGTGAGTTCCAGGCCAGCTTGGGTTGCATGAAACCCCTTCTCAAAACAAACAGCCAGGGACAGGACTCTCCTGGGGACTTGGGCTGGGACTTGGAAGAGAAAGTCTCCCTCCCGCTGCATCAAAGGAAGTTCAAAAGCTGGGCGCTGGACAACTTGACCCCAGGGTGCCCCTCTCTTTATATCTCTACAGCCCCTGTGACCCTGAACGCGGCCTCGGCTGACCCAGACCTCACCCTGTCCCAGGATCTAAAGAAAGTGTCTTTGAACCTCGTCAGTGGAGGCGCTGGGATTAAGCGGGCAAAACCCAGCCCAGACCTCACCCTGTCCCAGGATCTAAAGAAAGTGTCTTTGAACCTCGTCAGTGGAGGCGCTGGGATTAAGCGGGCAAAACCCAGGCCCTTCGACCCTTACCACTGTGTGTGGGGCTCCCAGGGCCTCTCCTCTGGCCGCCAGGTCTGGGAAGCGGAGCTCCAGGGGACCGAGGGCGGGGACTGTGTGGTGGGCGTGGCCACGGAGGCGGTTCCAGGGCTGCTCAGTAAGGACCAGCTCTGGGCTCTGAGGATCTCTGCCTCTGGATGCGAGCCTATCACCAGCAGCAATTCTGGACAGAATATCCCCATCCTTCTGAGCAAAGTGGGCGTCTTTCTGGACCGTGACGGTGGGAAGGTCATCTTCTTTGAACCCACCACCAACAAGCACATCTACACCTTCCAGGCCTCTTTCACAGAGGAGGTCTTTCCTTTTTTTGGGCTCCTAAATCCTGGGAGCCATATCACCCTGATCGCCTAGAGCTGGTCCCTCCTGGATCCCTCCCTCCCTTCCCTGCAGGTCCCTCACATTGGGATGCACTGCGGCTGGTAGGGCTGAAGCCTGGCCTGGGTTCCACCTGACACAGGCCTGAGGTGGAGAAGAAGGAATACTCCAAAGGCTAAGGGTTATTCACTGCGGCACCTTGTAATAGGACAAAATTGGAAGCATTTCAAACCTCATCAACAACCACGTGAGAAAGCATCAACCAGGCCCTGTTGAGACACAGATGCAGAGGGCTGCCCTTTTCCTCTCAGCCACCCCTGTGACTCTGAACTTGAGCTGTCTGACCCTGATCATTTCATGAAAATTGAGTATCAGTCTTGAGGCTCTGTGCAGAGTCAGCCAGGCCTGTGCCAATTCTAGTTTGTACTTGAGGACACTCTGCAATTGGGTGTCCAACCTTTGGACATTGTGATATGGCAGAATGCAGCAGATTCATCTGCAAAGTTCATCCTCAAGAACTATGAAATCTAATTTAAAATAAAATACATGCAACTATCTATTGCTTTAAATTTCCATTTTTTTGTTGGGACACATTCGTAGCTGTCCTGGGTGTCACGAGGCTGTTTGGCCTCCAGTTGGATACCCATGTAAGAGGTCTTCCAAGTTTATGGGGAAAAAGTTAGGGGGAAACCACACAGCTCAGCACTCTTCTCATTTAAAGTTTTAAAAGTTTGGTTTACATTTATTTACTTATTGTGTGTGTGTGTGTGTGTGTGTGTGTGTGTGTGTGTGTGTGTGTTGTGGGGGGTGTGGGGACACACATACCATGGTGCCCTGGAAGGTCACCATGCTCCTGGAAGGTCAGAAGACAACTTTCAAGAGTCAATTCACTCCTTCAA
>NW_008331090.1:0-320 GCF_000622305.1 Nannospalax galili | reverse complement strand
GAGACACTGTTGGCTGACAGTCTTTCAGTCTTATCTGAGGTACCTTTATTACACATCGCAGGCCCACCTGCCCAGGAAATAGTGCTTCCCACAGTGGGCTGAGCTCTCCTATGCAGTCAAGACAGTCTCCCACAGACCTACTCACGTAAGTCAATTTCAGGCCAATCTCACAGTGGCATTACCTTGAGACGGGCTTTCCTCTCAAATGACACCAGGCTGTGTCAATGGACACAGTAAAACTAATCAGGTTAGAATGCCCAGAACAAAGATCTGTCTGCCTAATTGGCCTGAGGAAATTCTGTGAATGTCTTGTACTTTAA
>NW_008331089.1:0-658 GCF_000622305.1 Nannospalax galili | reverse complement strand
TTAAGACTTCATTGAAAAAGAATTATGGCTTTAAATTTTTTTTTAAAAATCCTAAACATATTTGATTTTTGAATGAAAATGTCCCCCATAGGCTCCAAGTGATTGGACATTTTTCCCCGGATAATGGCTCTGTTTTGGGAGTTTTCAGAAGGTGTGGCTATCCTGGAGGAAGCATATCACTGGAGGTGGGCTTAAAGAGTTCTTAAGCCTGGCCAGATCTCCAGTCAGTCTCTCGTTTCCTGTGCCTGCATGATGATGTGAGAGCTTCACTTCTACTGCTCCTGCTCCAGCCACCTCCAGCCACCATGCTTCCCTCACATGATGGACTGTAATTCCTCAGGAACTGTAAGCTCAAATAAACTCTTCCTTCTATAAATTGCTTTGGTCAGTATTTCTATCACAGCAAGAGAAATGTGACTAATAGAACATACATAGTATCTTCAGCAATAAGGTCTTACCATTAAGCTCTTAAGAGTAACCAAGAGAAAGAGCAATAGCCAGTATTGTGTGAGGGTCTATGAGATCACCCCTGGCAAAAATTTGCCGAAAAGGAAGCCCATTCCTGGTATTGGGATTTTTTTTTGTTATCGTATGGTGTCTGTGGGGTACTGGCCCCTGTTATGGGGTGATGCCATTTAAATGATTTTTATATTGCATA
>NW_008331088.1:0-1636 GCF_000622305.1 Nannospalax galili | reverse complement strand
ATGGCCAGCCTGTCTGAAGATTATAGCAGCCACCGCAGTCCTAGTTAAGGATGCTTACAAGCTCACCTTGGGGCAACAACTGATTGTGACTACCTCCCATGATTTTGAAGGGGTACTGAGGGTCCCAATCGCTGGCTCACAAATGCAAGGTTAACTCATTACCAGTCTCTCCTACTAGATGTGCCTCACCTGACATATATGGTGACCAGTGCCTTAAACCCTGCATCCCTGCTGTCTAAGACTGAGTCTGAGACTGCTGTGCATCACAACTGCTCCGAACTGCTGCAATCCAGGATCTGATCTCACCAACATACCATGGAAGAACCTTGACTTGATGATGTACACAGACGGGAGTAGTTACATAAAAGATGGAGTCAGGTATGCAGGGGCAGCAGTAGTCACCCAGGAGGATGTCCTATGTGTGGAAGCCCTGCCCAAAGGAACCTCTGCACAAAAGGCCAAAGTGATAGCCTTGATTCAGGCCCTAAGACTGGGAAAGGGTAAGACTGTCAACATTTACACTGACAGTAGATATGCTTTTGCCACTGTTCCTATACATGGGGCCATCTATCTTGAAAGAGGCCTCCTGACATCAGAATGAAAGACTATTACACACAAACAAGAGATCATTGATTTGTTAAGGGTCATATGAAGGCCCAAAAGGGTGGCAGTCATTCATTTCCCAGGACACCAAAAGAGCAACACACCTGAGGCCTGAGGAAACCAAAAGGCAAATCAAGTTGCCAAGGAAATAGAAGGATCCCCATCTGAACCTGCTCTTTTAGCCCTGCCAGATCCTACATAACCTGAAAAGCCTTCATACACAGAAAAGGATGACAAATATTTCCAAACAATTCCAAATAGATATGCCTCCTCAGGATCGAGACACATTTTCAGATGTCAAGGTCATTGTCCCCCGCTGCCTGGGGGAAATGCTAGTTTGCCAACTTCATGAAGGAACTCACATGGGAAAAGAAAAGATCAGGTTATTACTAACCAGATGCTTCCAGTTTCCTTCCTCAACAGACAGGAATCACCTCCAGATGTATGGCATGCCAGATGACTAATGCCTACCTGAAAAATTATAAATCCTCAGGAAAATGTGAAAGAGGGACTGCCCCTGGAGTCCACTGGGAGGTAGACTTCACCAAGGTAAAGCCAGGATGGTTTGGATATAAATATTTACTGGTTTTACACTGACCAGGATGGGTAGAAGCCTTTCCAACCAAGAAGGAAATGGCAACCATAGTTGCCAAGAAGTTGTTAGATGAACTCATTCCAAGGTTTGGTGTGCCCCCAGTGTTAGGATCTGACAATGGATCAGTGTTCATCTCTCAGGTAATTCAGGCCTTAGCAAAGGTCCTGGGGACATATTTGAAACTACATTGTGTATACCATCCCTAGAGCTCAGGACAGGTAGAGGGGATGAATCAGACTCTTAAGGAGACCTTGGCTAAATTAACCTTAGAATCTGGTGCAGACTGGGTGACTCTCCTCCCTTTTGCCCTCCTCAGGGTTAGAAACTCACCCTATATCCAGGGAATAACTCCTTTTGAGATTCTTTTTGGAAGACTCCCTCCCCTGCTCCCAAGATTAAAGTCAGAACTGTTGGCTGAAATATCTAATCATGAAATCC
>NW_008331087.1:0-590 GCF_000622305.1 Nannospalax galili | reverse complement strand
TCTGTATGGAATTACTTTATAACAAATTGAAATATATGGTTTTAATATTCTCGTGGCTTTTACAATCACTGTGGAGCATTAAAAAATGTCTAGAGCACATACTGTAAAGAAATTTATAAGGGATGAAAATACATTATAAACGTAAATACGTGTATTTTTTAATTTAACAGAGAAAAAGTTAATAGACATCAAAAATACAGAAAAACTAACAACATGGTAATCATGTATTCTTTCCTTTCAGTGATCTCTTACATTATCAAAGGATAATATTCCCTAAGAAAAAGGCACAAATATGCTTCCAGAATATAAGAAAGAAAAAGAAGATTACATTATATACTCTCTACAAAAAATTCACATCACTGGGCATTGTGGCACACACCTTTAATCCCATCACTTGGGAAACAGAGGCAGGCAGATCTTTCTGAGTTGAAGGCCAGCCAGTTCTACATATCAGGTTCAGGGCCAGCTGGGGCTACAGGGTGAACATGTGTCAAAAAAGACAATAAATAATAAATAAATACTTACATAAATAAATAATAGAATTCACATCAAACCTAAGAACAAAAATGATTAAGAATGTAGGCATTTTT
>NW_008331086.1:0-13778 GCF_000622305.1 Nannospalax galili | reverse complement strand
TATCGAGAATCACCAGAAGCTCACTGGCTAGCTATCCCTGGATACAGACCAGAGAATAGAAAAGGAGATCCTATCTCAAAGAGGGAAGGTGAGGACTGACACTTGAGGTTGTCCTCTGTCATACCAAATTTTCCTTTGAGAGACGCTCACACTGTCTGGTATCCCAGAGTCATGCAGTCCTAATGCAGATCGACAAAGCACCACAATGTTCCTCTTAAATTACAGCTTGGGGAATAAGAATATTTATTTAGGTTTGCTAACAAATTTTATGCTATCCAGGAGTGGGTCACTTACAACTACATGAACTCTCATGGGCTCTTTCTGGCCCATGAGATCCAGGACATCATTGCATGTCCTGCCCATGGTGCACGTGCTTTGTTCCAAATGGAGACTCTCCTCCCCCTTTTCCCAGTGTGCTCAGCATTTCCCAGCTTCTCCAGCATCTTTCCCTAGACCATCCCCCCATGAGTCTCTGGGCGTTCAGTTCTAGTTCCCACAGAGGATACACCTACACAACACTGCACCCCTTTTCTAGTTCTCGAATCTTTCCACCAATCTTCCACAAGGATCCGTGAGCCTAGGAGGGGGTGACAGATAAAGGATGATCTTTCTTTCATTGTGGCAGGATTTTGGCCTCTTGGGCCACCCCATCATTTGCTTTCAAGATGTGGTTACTGATCCATCTAAATAGTATCACCCTACTCTAAAGACAAATGGAAGGAAGCAGACACACCTAAACAAACATGGGAGCAAATACAAATGCTTAAAAGATATCCCAGCAGGTTTGCCATATTTATCAAACAGCATCCTTGCAGGGGTTTCCACTTTGGGGCCTTCCTGAAACAGGGGTTTGGCCTAGTCTACAGCACCAGATGTGTGTTCCCCCACTATGAGCAGGCCTTATCCAAGTAAAAATTTTTTGGTTGTATGTATGTTACATACAACCATCACTGGTTCATTCGAGCCATCACTGAACCAGCAGATGTTGCTTGGCATGTCAATATTGTGCAGTACACGGGGTCCATCATTGCTCAGAATCATAGGGGGTCCTTTCCCCCAATGATCTGCATAGCGCCTTCTGGCACTATGAAAGCCATTCATCTGGTAGCTTTCAGCTTAGTCTGCCATGGACCAGTCTTTTACTATGCATAGAAGTGGCCTGGCCTTTCTGGATTACCCTTTTGCTTCCAACGCTTGTAAAATTTTGTCCAGACTCTCCACAGTCCTTAAAAAATTTTTATACACATATGGCTGAGACGCCCATCTCTCAAGCAACCAGGCTATTTTACATTTACAGAATGGTGGTGACATGGTAATTTTCATTTGAGTCTATCCATGTCTTCATGGCTAGCCTCATTTTAGTTACATATTTTACTATTCATCGCATAACCCACGTAATCTCTGCATATTGGGATTGCCCACATTCTCCTCTGGGTTCAGGCTAATTTTTCCTGGTTTGGTCATGGTACCACATTGGATGCCTTGCTGGGTCTATCTCCGCCACTTCAGATTCAGAGATCTGAAACCTGGTGCTCCTACCAGCTCTTCCCTATCAGAGACATCCCCATTGTTTCTCCTGGACTCCTGTGGTTGGTCTATCCAGTTTCCCTATGCTAATTTGTCATGCCAAATTTTCCTTTGAGAGACCCAGCCATGCTCCCTGTGATCCCAGGGTCACACTGTCCTAATGCAGACTGACAGATCAGCACAATGTCCCTCATAAGTTACAGTGTTAGGAATAAGAATCTTTATTTGGGTTACCAAAAAAGTTTATGTTATCCAGGAGAGGGTCATGCACAAAATTATGAACTCTCATGAGCTCTTTCTCTACCCTATTTGAGGTCCGCACCATCAGTGCAAGTTCTGCCCACAGTCCACATGCTGAGTTCCAAAAAGGTGACTCTCTTCCCCTTTTCCCAGTGTTCTCACATTTCCCAGTGTCTCCAGCATCTGTCCCTCTGAGGCTATTGTGGTTCAGTTCTACTTCTCTTGGAGAACATGCCTACCCAGCACCTCTGTTCATCACACACATGCTGTGGCACTTGTCCTCATGCAGACATACGTGTATCACACAGGTGCATACACATACTATATAAATAATAAATAAATGAATGAATAAGTAAATAAATGATTTAGCACAGAAACTTATTTACTTGTCTTCACACAGACATATGTATCACACAGGTGCATACACATACTATATAAATAATAAATAAATGAGTGAATAAGTAAATAAATGATTTAGCACAGAAACTTATTTTCAAACAGTTCTGTAACTGGTATAAATGCAGATAATATGTGACTCTGTGTTGTCCAGCCCTAACTGACAGATCTACAATGCCATATTTATACATACAACTCTGGGAAAATCATGAAAGAGAGGGAGAAACATTTAAAAATCCAGAGAAAGAAAATGCTTACAGCATTCTAGACATGATAGGGACACTGCACCACTGAAATATCCACAGCATGGTAGTCTAAGAAGGTCTGCACAATGACCAATGAGTTCACATGACAGTGTGGATGGAGGAATTTTCAGAGTCCTTCCTCTAGATGAAGAGCTACAGAGAGCCAATGTATGCTGAGAGGGGGAATCAGTTTTCTTCAGGGACTAGCTCCCTAATAGGTAATCTAATCCCGGTTGTTCAGTCCTAAACACATGTGCATAAGCACCAGTAAATGGATCCAGTGCATTATAATATATATATATATGGTATGTGTGCATGTGCATGCGTGCGTGTGTGTGTGTGTGAGTGTGTGTGTGTGTGTGTGTGTGTGTACAAGAAGAATAACCAAAGAGTAGAGAAGAAACTGAGAATGGGGGGACATGGTTTGCGGTAGTGTGGAGCATGGGAAGGGTAGAAATGATGCAAATAACATACTCATGTATGAAATTTAAAATATAAAAATTATGTCTATGTAAATATGCACCAGTAAAAGCTTTCTCAGTTAAACTGTGTACTTAACTCTTTGGACTTATTATTCATTTTTTTAGATGGTCTCATGTAACTCAGGATGACTGTGAATTAGCTATACAGCCAAAGATGACCTTGAACTTCTCATCCTTCTGTCTCTATCTCCTCAGTCTTGAGAGTATAGCTATCCCACTCCATACTTGGTTGATGTGGGGCTAGGGACTGAGCCCATGGCTTCATGCATGCTATGCAGGTGCTCATCTCCCGTCCTACACTATCTCAGTGCATCTTAGTGATTTGCTGAGCTATGTATATGCAAATTATCATTTTTTAACAGATGCACTCAAACTGATTTTCAAATACTTTTCCAAATATATTCATGGGGTAAAATTCAATCTAGGGTTATGATTCAGGTCATGTTGTGATACTGGTTAGAGACGGGTTATTTTTCTTCACCAGTTAAAGAATTAACAGAGCACAAACAAATGATTCAGTACAACACGAATGTTTACTAGCAGGCATTATGATTTCTTTAATAAACAAGGCCTCCCCCTCCCCGAACTGGGGAGACCATTGACTCTCGATGGATCTGGGATGTTCTTTGGATCTAGGGTGTCCCAGTGATTTCTCACCCGCCCTTATTTTCTCTGTTGATATAAACTTGTCTAAGTGCCCTTTGTGTATCAGAGATAGGTCTCTGTTTCCATAGTTGGTTATTGGCTGGGGTAAGTGTGGGCTTCCCAACCCCCTCTTCTTTTAGTGGTATAAGAAGTATGAAGAGACTCACCAAATATGAAAGAAAATTTTCTATGTTTTGGGCAAATGGAGACCTACTACTGAGGACAAAAGTCACAAATGAAAGGATGTATTCTCTGTCTTATTTGGAATAAAGGACATGGAAAACTCAATCTGGTTTATTATGTTTCTCTTCTCCCATTCTAAGATTCTACAGCCTCAACTGGATATTAGAATGTATAGTTTGGACAGTGGCTACCATGCAGTTTCTACAAGTAGATATGAAAAATATTTAAAAGTTCATTTCTTTCCAAAATATCTGTTGACCACTTCTTGCATTCTTTAAACTGAATGAGCATTGAGGATAGATCAATAACAATATAATTATTATAAAATTTACATCTCAGTAGAGAAGTCAGTAATGAACAAATTAAATATAGAACATACTAGTAGTGAGGAGGAAGCATTCCCTCTAAGCTGGAAAGCACTGACTCTCACCCTGAAGCTCCTTATGTCATGAACAATAGCACCAACATTGAGGGCATCATCAGGTAACCGAAGTCAGACATGTTTGTTCTCGTCAAGCACCGTTCCTTCATCCGGCCTGCCCTTTACCTGAAGTCTTGTGAACCCAAGGAGCAAATATATTCTCCCAACAGACTCAGTTGAAATCAGTGTGGAAGGCTGTGCTCAGTTCTCTCATGTATTAATAAAGTAGCAGTATCATCGAAGTCACTAGACCAAAGTCTGATGGGACATTTTTCTGGAGACTTATAACAAAACAAACTTTACTCAGATATGGAACAGACAAAAACCAAAAGAAAAGAAAGAAAAAAAAATAAAAGACTTCATCCTTGTCCAGCTTGGTGAGTTTATCGGGGTTACTTGTAGAATTATTGCTGAAAAGTTAATTACAGAGGCCTGTGTGACTCAAGGACAGCTGCGTCACTGAAGAATCCACCCCAGCATGGCAAAGTTGCCCCCCTCCTGGTGTTCTCTGAATATCTTTCAGGTTTGGGGTCGGTCAGTGTGCTGGATAGCTTTAGTGTCAACTTGACACACCTGGGTTGAGGGAGCCTCAATCAGGGAATTGCCTCTATTGGACTGGCCTGTGGCCATGTCTGAAGGGCATCTTCTTGATGAGTGATATGGGAGGGCCCAGCCCACTGTGGGTGGTGCCACCCCTGGGCAGGTGGGCCTGTGTTGCATAAGAAAGCAGGCTGGGCAGGGGCCAGGGGAGCAAGCCTGTAAGCAGCGTTCCTCCATGGCCTGTGCTCCAGCTCCTGCCTCCAGGTTCCTGCTCTGAGTTCCTACCTTGGGCTCCCTGATGAACTGCGTGCGACCTGGGAGATGTAAGACAAATAAACCCTTTCCTCCCCAAGTTGGTACTGGTCAGAGTGTTTTGTCACAGCAATGAAGAACAAACTAAGACAGTCAGTCTCCTTTTTATAGCAATTGCTACTTTTTTAAAATTGAGATTTTGTGATTTTATTCAACAGTTCTTAAGTAAATTTAGACCCCCTTCCCAACCATGTTCCCCTATTCCCCCACCAGACTTCATGTATTCTTCCACACACTTTAAATCCAATCTCATCAAGCATTTGTACCCAGTTGTACTTCAGTATAAATTTGTTCACCAAAGTCTAGTCAGCCCATCTAGAGATAATATGTAAGGCATATGCTCCTTTATCCAGCTTCAATCAGTCTCCAATAGTTCTCATTCTAGGGCCAACTTGTCAACGTTTTCTCTCCTTCCCTCTGGGTCCTTGTTTAATTGAGTTGAGATGGGTACTGTACTCAGTACCACCACTGCCAAAAGTTCACGTGTGTGGGCTTCTAGTTGCCTGAAAGCTGCTGTTTCCCTGTGTTCATTAACAAGCCCTCCCTCTTACATTCTTGCACCCCTTCTTCTGCAATTGCCCCTGAGCCATGGGTGGGTGAGATTCAATATAGGAGTGCCATCTAAGGACACACACTCCACAGTCTCTTATTCTTTAAAATTGGCCAATTGTGGCTTTCTGTGTGCATTATGCTCTGTTGTATAAGGAAGCTTTACAGGTGAGAGTTGAGGGAGGCATTAGTTTTCTCTGTACCCCTTATTCTGACATGTTACATGAGCCTTAGCTATGGAGGTTCAACTGTGGATGCGTCACTTAGTACTAGGCATCTTTCAGACGTATACTATCTGTGCCCGACCAGTTGAATTATGCAGTAGCCTCTATCTGTTCCTGAAAGAAGCTTCTTTGATGAGTGGTATAAAATATGCTTATCCGTATATATAAGGATCCATATTTAGCATATGGTAAGAAATTTCAATTTTCTAGATATATGAAAGAGACAGGGATTTTTTCTAGGATCTATGTCCTCTCCTGCCATCTATATTTGACCAAGTTTACAGTGCCATTCATGAGTTCACTCCCGTTGAGAGGGTTTTAAGTCCAATTAGATAGCTGTTGATTGTCCCTCCAGATAATGGTGCTACTACTGCACCAATAGAGGCAGTTTGCCATGCTGGTTGTTATGGTTATTAGGCTTTAGAGCTGGGTTGGAGCACTTATTCTTTTTCTTCCTTGAGAGTTTGCATATTATCATTAATCATCATAATCGCCAAAATTCTAGCCAAAGGCCTCCAGGTCAGTTCCCCCTCCATTGCTCCGAGTCCAGTTTCTGAAGCATATCCTGTCTTCAGCAGTATGGTCTTTTCTACTAGTTGTTTAGACACTGTATTGGCATTACTCTTAAGGTTTCAAGGACATCACATTTCACTCTTGTTTTCCTAGCCCCCCGAAATTCATTCATCTCTGGTCTTTATCCTTCCTTCTGGCCTCTCTCCTATTTCCCCAGTCCCAGTTCCCCTGTTACCCCCATCCCCCAATAACAGGCACCTCCTACCATCCCCCCTGTCCTGACTTCCTTCCCCCCCAAATGAACATCTTACCAAATGCAATTTATAGATTCAATGCAGTGCCAATCAAAATAACCATGACGTTTTTTGCAGAACTAGGAAATATCATCCTAAAATTCCTATGGACTCACAAAAGACCCTGGATATCTAAAGCCATCTTGGAAAAAGAGAACAATGCTTGCAGGATCACCATATGAGATCTCAGATTATATTACAGGTTTATAGTAATAAAAGCCGCATGGCACTGGCACAACAATAGACATGTAGATCATTGGAATAGAAGACCTAAACACGAGTGTACACAACTTTAATCACCTGTTATTTGACAAAAGTGCCAAGAACACACAATTGAGGAAAGGCAGCATCTTCAACAAGTGGTGTTGGTAAAGCTGGATTTCCACCTGTAGAAGAATGAAAGTGGATCCTTATCTTTCACCCTGCACAAAATTCAACTCCTGAATCTCGGAAACTTCCAGAAGAAAATTAAGGCAGTACCATCAATATAGAAGTGCAGGAAAGGATTTTCTAAATCAAACACTAGCTGCTCAGACATTAAGGTCAATAATCAATAAATGGGACCTCATTAAACTAAAAGTCTTCTGTGCAGTGAAGGAGACAGTCAAGGAAGGGAAGAGGAAACTGTGGAGTATGAAGAAAACTTTACCAGCTACAAATTTGACAGATAATTAATATACAGAATATACAAAGCACTAAACAATAATGAAGAAAATAAATGACCCAATAAAAAGTTGGGCTATAGACCTGAATAGAGGGTTCTCAAACAAAGAAATAAAAGTGAAGTACCTTAAAAAGTGCTCAACATCCTCAGTAATTAGAGAAATGTAGATAAAAACCACTTTAAGATTACATCTCATCCTAGCCAGACTGGCTAAGATCAAGGGTTAGGGAGAGGATGTGGAGAAAGAAGAATGCTCATTCACTGCTGGTGGGAGTGAAACTCATGCAACCACTATGGAAAACAGTATGGAGAACTCTCAAAAAACTAAAAATGAACCTAACATATGATCCAGTTATACCATTCCTTGGCATATATCCAAAGAACTCATCCTACTGTAGAGATACCTATACATCTGTGTTTGTTGCTGCTCTCTTCACGGTAGCTAAGAAATGGAAACAACCTAAATGCCCCCAAACTGATGAATGGATAATGAAAATATGGGACATTTACACAATGGAGTTCTATTCAGAAGTATGAAATGATGAAATTATGAAATTTTCAGGTAAATGGATGGAATTTGAGAGTGTTATACTAAGTGAAGCAACACAAACACAGAAAATCAAGTCATGTGTGTTCTCCCTCATTTGGGGATTGTAGTACCAATCAGTTATTTTGTGAGCACATATATTCTGATGTAACACCAGCAAGCCAGAAAAATGGAAAAGATACATGGAGGTAAAGAAAAAGGAAGAACCCAAAAGAGGGATATCATAGGGGACAGATGCAATCATTACTGTTTATATTACCTTGGTAGAAGCCTTGTGAGTTTGTTTCAGGAGCTTCCTGAACCTTGTGACTTTTGTGTACATTCCAGGTTTTGTAACCTTATGAACTTTCCTCCTTCCTCAAAGATGGAAATCTTCAATTGTGGGAAGTGGGCGCGACCGAGTCAGCCAAAGATGGTGCCCTGGCTGACCACCAAGCCTCGCTACCCTCGCTTGTTACTCCAGAATGCACAAGCGCAATGCGCCCGATCATGTGCCGCCTGCCTGATCTATGACATCCTCCAGCGTGGTCTGACTGTGTGGACCAATGAATTGTCTCCACCGCTGTATGCTGCGTGCATGCATGGTTGTGATTGGTCCTGGGGGAAGATATAAGGGATTGTGCTGCGCAATAAAGTTGGTGGAAGCTTGAACCCTGCCTTGGTGTCCGTTTTGTCCTTGCCTCGACTCTGCTGGTCGGAGTTGCAGTTAGCGGCAGTTGGTGGCCCAAGTTGCCCCTAAGAGGGAACGAAGGGAAAGTTTCCACAAGGTGGAGCGGAGATTAAAGTTCCCTAGGAAAAGGGATGGAGATTAAAGTTCCCTAGGAAAAGGGATGGAGAGGGAAAGTTTCCACAAGGTGGAATGGAGACTAAAGATCCCTAGGAAAAGGAACGGAAAAGCAACCTAGAGAAAATGGGTGCTGGTGGATCGAAAGCGAAAGTGCACATCGCGCTAGTGCAGCTTTTAAAGCATGGCAGGATTAAGCTGAAGGCTGAGATGGTTGAAAAGTTCTTGGACACCGTCACAGCAGAGGCCCCATGGTTTTTGGTGCGGACCTGTTTAGCAGACAAAACAGGGAAGTATGAGGCAGATATAGCCCAAGGAGCTCAAGCTTTAGAAGAAGCAAAAGAGGAAGTGTCTCAACTCAGTGCATGTAGTGCTTCTTCGAAAGTAGAGGAGGAGGAATATGATTCCGAGGATCTAGATAGTGTCATGGAACAGCTGAGAATTACTGAAAATAACAAGAAAAAGGTTGAGCCTAGTGCTCCTCCTTGGGACAGAGACTGTCCGGAAGCCATGCCCTCCATAGAGGGGAGCCGTCGCACACTTAATGCGGGCATATGGCTCCATCTCGTGTCTAGTTATGGAGTTTTCCCAGTGTTTGATGATCAGAACAATCAAAGATATCATGAGCCCCTGGACTGGAAAATAATTCAAAGGTTAAAAGAATCTGTGGCTACCTATGGGATACAAGCAGCTTATACTATAACTCAGGTTGAGAGCCTTACTAGACATGCTATGACTCCTTTTGATTGGCAAAATCTCTGTAGGGCTGTTCTTTCAGGGGGCGAGTATTTAAATTGGAAATCTGCTTACCTGGAATATTGTGTAGAGCTAGCAGCTGCTAATGCGGCCAATGGCCAGCCTGCATGGAATGTGGATATGCTTATGGGGCAAGGGGTTTTTATTAACAATCAGATTGGATATCCAGGGCAAGTATATTCTCAGATTAATGATGCCACCCTTAAGGCATGGAAAATGCTGACGGGGTCAGGTAACCTTAATGACAGTCTCTCAAAGGTCCTTCAGGGGCTGAATTACCCCTTCCCTGATTTTCTAGCTCCAATGATGGAAACTGCAGGAAGGGTGTTTCCAAATGTGGATTCAGCCATGCCATTGATCAAGCAACTGGCATACGAACAGGCTAATAAACCCTGTAGAGATGCCATCAGACCCCATAAGAATAGGACCTTAGACATGTGGATCAAACTATGCAGAGATATTAATGAGCACTCCATTCAAGGGCAAGCCTTAGCAGCTGCAATAGTTGCAGGTCTGAGGGGTAAACACCCATCAATATAAAGTAGCCGACCTAAGCAACAGCCCGGCTGTTTCAATTGTGGACAATTTGGCCATTTTAAAAGAGAATGTCCTAACCCCCCAATGACGGCCACTAGACCTATAGATAGGTCTCCTAAGTTGTGCCCCAGATGTCAAAAAGGTAACCACTGGGCAGGCCGATCGAGATTTGACCTTAAGGGCAACCTTTTACCTCCCAATCAATTGGGCACTAGGTCAAAAAACGGGAGAGCGGGCCCTGAGCCTCAGGGCCCTCAAATATATGGGGCAATGCAGACAACCCCTCAACCGTGGCCGTTGATGCGACCTCCCATGCATCAAATCCCCATATCCCGGGGGACTTGGGTACCACATGAAGAGCAAGCCCAAGAAGCGCAGGACTGGATCTCTGCGCCACCTCCAGACTCTTATTAACACCTCAAATGGGAGTTCAGGTGGTGGTGTCAGACTTTAAAGGTCCGCTACCATGAAACACAGTAGGATTATTAATTGGCCAAAGTTCCACTACTCTAAAAGGATTAATAATCCACCCAGGAGTCATTGATTCGGATTATACTGGAAAAGTAGGAATTATGGTGTCCTCTCCAAGGGGGATAGCTCTTATAAACCCTGGAGATTGCATCGCCCAAATTTTGATTTTTCCCAGTTCTCGTGCAAAATATCCTTCAAAGTCACAGGTTAGGGGATACAGAGGTTTTGGATCCACAGGAGGGCCACAAGCCTGGCTTAATCTTGGATTGTATGATAGGCCTATATCAAAATTATATGTGGAAGGAAAGCCCTTCTTAGGGCTCCTAGATACAGGTGCAGATAAAAGTATTATAAATCAGTCTGACTGGCCTTCAAATTGGCCCTTGCAACAATCCAGTCAGACGCTTAGGGGTTTAGGATATGCTCAAGACCCACAGTGTAGTGCTAAGATCTTAAAGTGGACAGATGAAGAAGGCCATCAAGGACTATTTCAACCTTTTGTAATGAAGTTGCCCATCTCTTTATGGGGCCTAGATGTTATGTCCATGATGGGAATGCGAATAGTAACGGATGCAACCTATAGTTCCCAAAATCAGGAAATGGTACAACAAATGGGGTATGTGCATGGAGAAGTGTTGGGGAAAGATCACCAAGGAGTAATAGAGCCTGTTTGGGCGAGAGGAAAGGAAAAAGGAAAAGGTTGAGCCTAGTGCTCCTCCGTGGGATAGAGACTGTCTGGAAGCTATGCCCTCCATAGAAAGGAGCTGTCGCACGCTTAGTGCAGGTATATGGCGCCATCTAGTGCCTGGTTGTGGAGCTTTCCCAGTGTTTGATGATCAGAACAAAGATATCATGAACCCCTGGACTGGAAAGTAATTCAGAGGTTGAAAGAATCTGTGGCTACTTATGGGATACAAGCAGCTTATACCATAACTCAGGTTGAAAGCCTTACTAGACGTGCTATGACTCCTTTTGATTGGCAAAATCTTTGTAGGGCTGTTCTTTCAGGGGGCGATTATTTGAATTGGAAATCTGCTTACTTGGAATATTGTGTAGAACTAGCAGCTGCTAATGCAGCCAATGGCCAGCCTGCATGGAACGTGGATATGCTTATGGGGCAAGGGGTCTTTATTAATAATCAGATTGGATATCCAGAGCAAGTATATTCTCAGATTAATGATGCAGCCCTTAAGGCGTGGAAGATGCTGACAGGCTCAGGTAACCTTAATGATAGTCTTTCAAAGGTCCTTCAGGGGCCGAGTGAACCTTTGCTGATTTTCTAGCTCGGATGATGGAAACTGCAGGAAGGGTATTTCCAAATGTGGATTCCGCTATGCCATTGATCAAGCAGTTGGCATATGAGCAGGCTAATAAACCCTGTAGAGATGCCATCAGACCTCATAAGAATAGAACCTTAGATGTGTGGATTAAAATATGCAGAGATATTAATGAGCACTCCATTCAAGGGCAAGCCTTGGCAGCTGCAATAGTTGCAGGCCTGAGAGGTAAACACTTATCAACATCAAATGGCCGGAACTAACTAACGCAGACTTAGCCCCACTATTCAAAATACTCCAAGGTAATCCTGCTCTTCATTCCCCTAGAACGCTTACTCCTGAAGCACGGGCCTGCATTCAAAAAGTGGAACAATGTTTAAGTCTTGCTCAAGTGACACGTTTAGATTATGATAAGGCCTTGTATCTTTGCATTATTGCTTCTAACTGTTCTCCAACTGGAGTCTTGTGGCAGGAGGGTCCTATAATGTGGTTATACTTAGCTCATTCTCCAAAGAAAATACTTCCTTATTATCCAGAAGAAGTCGCGGCTTTGGTAGTGAAAAGCCTGTGAACTAGTGTGGAAGCATTTGGCAAACAACCTGATATTATAACCCCTTATTCACCCCTCCAAATAGAAACCTTAGCTGTATGTAATGATTTGTGGGCTATTGCAGCCACCAGTGCTACTGGCAGGTTTGACAACCATCTCCCTGCTGATCCTATACAGCAATTTGCATCTCGTAACCCTTTAATACACCATCAGGTTACACATACTTCACCTATTATTGGAGCAGTCAATATTTACACAGATGGATCTAGGGGGGGAGTTGGGTCTATTTGTGTAGAAGGTCTACCCCCGAAACCCACATATTCCCCTTTAAGTCAGCACAGGCAACAGAGCTTGCTATAGTCCTAAAAGTTTTCACTATATTTACACAACCATTTAATCTGATATCAGACAGCCGATACTAGTTTTAAAAGTTTTCACCATATTTACACAACCGTTTAACCTGATATCAGACAGCCGATACGTGGTACAAAGTTTACAAATTCTGGAAAATGTTGGCTCAATCAGGTCACACTCCCAAGTCCATGACTTTTTTGTAGCCCTGCAAGAGCAAATTTGGCTTCGGCAATCACCATTCAGTATAATTCACATCAGAACTCACACTGGCCTTCCCGGATCTCTTGTAGAAGGGAAATCTCTTGTAGAAGGGAACACAAAAGCTGATGCAGCCACCAGAAGTGTATTTTTGTTTACAGCTATTGCATTAACACCTGCAGGACGTGCTGCCCAATTCCATTCAAGGTTTCATGTCAAACTGTGGGACGTGCTGCCCAATTCCATTCAAGGTTTCATGTCAACGCAAATACATTGCATCAAAAATTTCATCTCAAGGTTTCATGTCAACGCAAATACCTTGCGTCAAAAATTTCATATTACCATAGAGGAAGCACAACAGATAGTTTTACAATGCAAGGAATGCATTCTGAGTCTCCCCTCTCGCTCAGTTGGCGTTAATCCCCATGGACTGAAGCCTGGAGCTCTTTGGCAGATGGATGTTACCTATCTGAATTTGGCATCTTAAAATATATTCATGTGTCTGTTGACACATATTCAGGTGTAATTTATGCTTCTGCTCAACCAGGTGAAACAGCTGCTCATGTAATATCCCATTACTTACAAGCTTTTGCAGCTTGGGGCCCACCGTTGCACATCAAAACTGACAATGGGCCGGCATATACATCTTCTAAGTTCAAAGCCTTTTGTGCAGCCTTTGATATACAGCACTCTACTGGACTACCATACAGTCCCCAGGGGCAGGGCATAGTAGAGAGAGCAAATGCAACTTTAAAGACCTGTCTCATAAAACAAAAAGGGGGAATAGGCAGTCAATATATATCACCTAAAGATAAATTAATTGTTGCACTATTTATACTCAATTTTTAATATTTGAATGCAGATGGTCTCTCCGCAGCAGACAGGCATCGGATCTCAGGGCAGCAGAATCCAGTGCAGGTTTATTGGAAAGATGTCCTTTCAGGACAGTGGTACGGCCCCTCCCCGGCCATAGCCTGGACAAGAGGCGCTATTTGTATTTATCCACAGGATAAGGAATTACCTATTTGGGTCCCTGAACATCTGGTGAAGCCGGGAACGAGAAGAAATGG
>NW_008331085.1:0-289 GCF_000622305.1 Nannospalax galili | reverse complement strand
TAACAGCTATACTTAGAAGCCCATACTAATTTGGTCAGAGGGACATAAAGGACATTTTTTTTTGTTCCTTGCCCTCCTAGGTCAACTAAATTCCAGGGGACTATGAGTATCTCTCAAAATGTCCTGTATCTGTGGTGAGTCACCTGTCCTCTTGATGAAGGAGGCTGTGGAGACCCCACTAAATGGACTTGAACCAGTGTCCAGTCTACAAAGAGGAGGTCAACACAGAGGAAACACATCCTCCATGCTTCCAAGTGAAGCCATCCATGGTCGAGCAGGACCTTTGACT
>NW_008331084.1:0-831 GCF_000622305.1 Nannospalax galili | reverse complement strand
ATGTTGCTTTGGATACTGTGGACATTTTAACAATATTAATTATCCCACTCTTATGGAAGGTCTTTCGATCTTTTCTTGTCTTCTTTAGTAATTTTCTCATGAGCGGTCTTTCACATCTTTGGTTAGGTTTATTCCTTGGAATGTTTGGGTTTTGCTGGATTTGTTGTTTGGGTTTTGGGTTTTGTTTCAGTTGTTAATAGGATTGCAGTCCTGGGTTCTTGTGAGAAAGTTTACTATTGGTGTATAGAAAAGCTACTGATTTTGTGAATTAATTTTGTATCCTGCCACTTTACTGAATTTATCAGTTCTAAAAGTTTTTTGCCCTCTGCTTCCCTGGGCTGCACAACCCACCAGCCTCTCTCTCAGGAGCCCTCTGGGCCTGGTCCCACCCTCACCTCCTTTAGCTTCCCTGGGCAGCACAACCTACCAACCTCTTTCCTGGACACCAGGGCTGACCTCTAGGCCCAGAACCACCACTGCTTCCTCATCCCTTGCATCCAGACAAAGCCAGTTCCTTCTCATGGTCCCCAGGAGCCTTCTGGGCCTGGTCCCACCCTCACCTCCCTCTGCTTCCCTGGACCTGCACAACCAACCAGCCTCTCTCCTGGACACCAGGGCTGACCTCTCGCCTTCCTAATCCTTTGCATCCAGACCAACCCAGTTCCTCCCTGCAGTCCCCAGGAGCCCTTGGGGCCCCACCTCCTTTTGCATCTCTGGGTGGCATGGCCACCAGCTGCCCAAGACCAGCATCTTTCATGGGCCCTGCTCCCAGGCCAGTTCAACTCCTAAATTCCTGAGGAAACCTTCTTTCCTGGAGGAATCCAGACCTTA
>NW_008331083.1:0-244 GCF_000622305.1 Nannospalax galili | reverse complement strand
TATATTGAACCATCCCTGCATCTCTGGAATAAAGCTTACTTGATCATGGTGCATGATATTTTTGATGTACATCTGTGTGTATGCGGTTTACAAGTATCTTGTTGAGAATTTTTGCATCTATGTTCATTAAGGATATGGGTCTATAGTTTTCTTTTTTGGTTATATCTTTACCTGGCTTTGGTGTTAGAGTGGTGCTGGCTTCATAGGAGGAATTTGGAAGTTCTCCCTCTACTTCTATCTTTTT
>NW_008331082.1:0-291 GCF_000622305.1 Nannospalax galili | reverse complement strand
ATAACTACCATCATCACAACTTCGGCTGAGCCTGATCCCTAAACATAGTCATAATTGGACTTGTTGACGGCTGTGCTCATTCCTTAAAGAGTGCCAAGCAGGGTCACTGGACCCTCACCTGAGTATCCAGCCTCTCTTTCCAGCCAACTAGTCCAGCCTTGGAAGACAAAAGAAAAATGAGGAAGAACCTAATAGAGGGATGCTTTTGGGAGCCCTTGTCAAGAAACTCCAATGGACTGCCATATGAACATTTGAAAATTGCCGTTCTGACTTTTTTCTAGTTCCCTGTCT
>NW_008331081.1:0-644 GCF_000622305.1 Nannospalax galili | reverse complement strand
CACAAATGTGTGTAACTTTTATAATTGCCAACAAGACAGCCTAAGAGAGGATTGGAAACATTTAAGAAGTGGAAAACTTCACAGAACAGATTTCTCTTTCTTTGTCTTCCCATTCCCACCTACGATCTCATCCAACCCTTCAGACAAACATGCCTCAAACAAGTCTACCGAAATCACTAGGACCACATCCTTAAGCAACAGATAATTACACAGTAGTGCATTTTCTTCTGGCTAGCTTATCTGTAATTTTTCATCCTGTCTGCTTTTCTCCACTGTCATATGGTCTTGTTCTTTTTAAACCAACGTAGCTACTTCTGTTACTATGTATAACTCTCCAGAATTATACTTCTCCTGATAACAATCTTAGAGTCTTGGGTACTACTGGGGCCAAACAAAAGTCATCAGTATCTTTGCAGAGTTAAACATTTTAAAATATTTGTAACAACTTTTAAAATATTTATCTATCTATCTATCTATCTATCTATCTATCATCTATCTATCTATCATCTATCATCTATCTATCTATCATCTATCATCTATCTATTATTTATTCATTTAGCGTGTATGTTTGTATGTATATGGGACACACATATGATGATGTGTGTATGGAAGTCAGACAACAACTTGTAAGGATTGGTCTCTCC
>NW_008331080.1:0-495 GCF_000622305.1 Nannospalax galili | reverse complement strand
AAGAGACAGTCCATTCTGTCCTTCAGCTGCTCAGCAGCTGGCTGTGTGTCCTCCATACCATGTGCGCTACCTGTGGCTCGTGGCTTCCATCCCAAGATGGCTCCCAGAAGGCCCTTGGTAGTCCATGCTCTGCATAAGGCCCCACCCATTGAAGGAACTAGCCAATAGGGAGACAGTAGGTAAGTGCACCCGTGTCCTGAAATGCCTGCAGAGGTCAGAAGAGGCTGTTGGATCCCCTGGGATTGGAGTTACAGACAGTTGTTAGCTTCCATGTGGATTCTGCGATTCGAACCTGGGTCTTCTGCAAGAACAGTCAGTGTTCTTAACCACTGAGTCATCTCTCCAGCCCTGATATTTTCCTTTCTTTTTTTTCTTTTTTTTGGAGCCCATGATGAAATGATACGTTATGGCGAAGCTTATTTTCCTTTCTTAACCTATCAGGAAAACTTTTCTTAAATTGAAGATTTTATTTATTTATTTATTTATTTATTTATT
>NW_008331079.1:0-2215 GCF_000622305.1 Nannospalax galili | reverse complement strand
AGAGTTCTTACAGCATTCATCAAGGTATTTCATTTTTTTTCCCAACACTAGGTAGAGGTAGGATTCATGACTCTCAGGCAGTCAGGGAAGGAGGCAGATCTCAGGAATCCAGGTTGGGGGTGGGACAGCCAGGGTTATGAAGGCTGGTCTTGGATGCTCAAAGGCAATGTGGGTGAGGAACAGGCTTTAAGGGCCCCAGGGGACTAGACCGAGGAATTGGGTTGGTCTGGGTGCAAAGAATCAGGAAGTAGTGGGGAGCCTGGGCCAAGAGAGCAGCCCAGAGGTCTGGGGTGCCAAGAGAAGAAATAGGTAGTGCGCACGCTAGGAGGGGAGATGGAGTCGGGGAGCTGGGAGGTTGAAGGAGGTTGTCTGAAGTTGCTTATTTTGCAGACAGTGTTTGCTCAGAGTGTTTGCTTAAGCCCTGTGTATTGTGATACTTCAGCCTTGTGTGGTTTGGTCAGCATGTGGCTGGAGAATGCTTTCAGGGCTGCCCTATATCCTGCTGAGTGGAGCATGCAGCTTAGCATATCTGCATCCTTACCCAGGCAGGCACTGACTATGACTTCAGGAGTTCCTCTGGGCTCCTCCCCTGGTTCTGTTAACTTCCCTGCTCCTCTGCTGTTTCACCTGCAGCCCCCAGCCTCCATCCCTGGCCTCAGCTCACAACCACTTTGACAACTCTGAGACTTGCTGTTCTCAGGCCCCCAAAGAAGCTTCTCTGGCTTTGGCCTGTCTTTCCCTGGACAAAGCCTTAGCCACGTGTGCTGAGGGTGGGAACTCTCTGTCTAGGAATGGTGCTCCTTTTCTACAGGTAGGCTCTGCAGATGGTGAGATGGCAGCTTCTGATTTGGGATTCCTTTCCTGGTGTTCAAGCTTGGTGCTGCAAGAGAGCTGGACAGAATCTGTCAGGCCCATGTTCTTGCCCTCAGTGGACCTCTGATATGTGAGAGGTGTAAAGTCACTCCTGCCTGCAACAAGGGTCATGGAGCCCAGGAAATGCCTGCAGCTCTGCTTCCCAAGGTGAAACTGCTTCCTCAGATAGAATTGATGGAAAAGGGTATCCTCCTTGGCCATTTGTATCTGCCTTTCTTAGAATAAAAGGCCTAGGGTAGGGCTTAGGGAGCTTGAATTTAGAAGGCAGGCAAGGTAAAGGCAGTCAGTCACAGCATTTTCAAATGTCATCAACACTGACCATTCTTATCAATATTTAGTACAGGGACCCCTCAGCATATGAGGAAGTGGTTTCAAGATTCCCCTTGCATATCAAATCCATAGATGCTTAAGCATATTAACTTATATATAAATTTCCTAGTGTCTGTATATAACCCACACACATCTCTAGATTACACCTGATACAGTGCACCTGTTATGTAAATAGCTATTACACTGTATTTGTTAGGGAGTAATGGTAGGAGTCTCTGCATGCTCACTATGCCCAGTTTTTTTTGCTGGACTTAATCAGCTGTTGAATTCATGCATGTGGACCATGAGACTAGGGAGGACCGACCCTACATTTTTCTGAATTAATGCTTCTCCATTTGCCCTACATCCTTAGGAAACTTTCCAAAAATGTTAAGTGGATGTACTTTTGGTTTTTCTTCAAAAACTGCTATTCCTTGTCAAACTGAAGTGATGGGGGAGAATTTCTGCTGAACTCTCTCCTCTGCCATCCTGGAAGTTCAGTTCAGCTGTGCTTGTGTCGGAGGCTCAAGCAAGTGCACTGTCAATTCCCAGGCCATCACAGCACCCCTTGGCACATGGAAGTATCAAGGCCTATACCCAACTTAATGTCATATCGTGATTTCTCAAAGACTGAGCATAAAATAAACCCAAGCAATTTGTTCTGTTCCATGTATGCCAAATTGATTAGCAGGATTTTGTTTTCATTTCTAATGAGCCTATCAATGTGAGTTCCACTTTTTTTGGTCTCACTTCAGTAAAACATTTAGAGAAATGTCTTTACCTATAAATCTTCCTTAAAATGTTAAAGTTTTTACAAATCAACAAAATGCCTCCCATTTTCAGTTATATGAAAAATCTTTGTGCTAAAACAATATTTATTTTAATGAGTGTTATGCCTGCTTGTGTGTAAGTGCATCTGTGTTGTGCAATGCCACAGAGGTCAGAAGAGGGCATCATACCCCTGGAACTGGAGTTATGGATGGTTGTTAGCCACCATGTAGGTGCTGGCCTTTGAACCCAGGTCCTCTGCAAG
>NW_008331078.1:0-707 GCF_000622305.1 Nannospalax galili | reverse complement strand
AAAAAAAAAGAAATCAAATGCCATGGCCAACATGAAATATAGAGACAGGACTGTGCCTGAACAAGGTCTATCCCCCATCCCCTGAAGTCAAACTTGTGTGAAATATATCCTATCTCTGATGAATAATGAGGTCACAAGATCGATGTTTCACAATGTCTTTTCTGACCAACCTGGAACATAGACTTTAACAGTTAAAAGAAAACAGAGGACTCAAGTAATGCCATGTGAAAGTCACACATATTTCATACATTCCTATGCAAAGATGGGAAGACAATACAGAATTTCATACTATGTAAATATTCTATGTGATTCTCCACAAAATCTTATTGTCATTTTGGGAGAAATGCACAAATAATCCTACAACAGTGAAAAATCACAAGCAATCAGAAGGGAACAAAAATTTTCAAAGCTGACACAAAACAGAAATCACTATATATGTATATATATATAAATTTCACAAAATGTTAAATTTCAGCTAAAAACTCTAGTATTTTCAAGAAATCAGTCATAGGACACATGGAATAATTAAATAAATGATGATATATTTGTATTTAGTAAAACAAAAGTCATTTGACATTAACTACAGGACACATATTGAGGAAATTACTATAATTTCTACTGAAACAGACCATGGCACAAACATATTTCCTTTATCCTTCTTTACTTAAGACCTATTGCCTTGGCCCCAAATTCATTCACTCAGAACT
>NW_008331077.1:0-723 GCF_000622305.1 Nannospalax galili | reverse complement strand
AGCCCAAGTCTTTAATCCTACCTAGCACTAGGACTCTTCTGTGTGGCTTGCTGTCTTCTGGCCCCGCCTCCACCTGTCCCAAAGAGGTCCATTTCCTCCCCCTGGGGTCCTGCAGCACCCACAAGACCTAAGTGGGTCTCTTCAAAGCCCGCTGTGGCTCCGCCCCTCGTGTTCACGCCCCCTATGGCCCCGCCCCTGTGGCTCCGCCCCCAACGGCTCGCTCTCACGTGGTCCGCCTCAGCCACTGGTTTCGGCAGTGACAGTGTCGCTGCCTGACCTACACAGTGTCCTATCCTCAGCTTCTCTGAGTACACAGGGCCCCGTTGGGCATCCTACCGCTGGGCCATCCCGGATGTGCACCTCGGACGCACCGCGTCCCTCTCAGACCCCCTGGAAGCGGAACGCACACGGTCGGGTCCTGCTTCTGGGTGGATCCCGGAGGTTAGTTTCCGATAGCAGCAGTGGGAGCAGAGCGGCTCTTCTTCCAGGTGTGTGGCTCAAGCCTTGAATCCCAGCACTCTGGTTCTTCCTTGGGACTCGCCCCTCTGGCCCCGCCCCGACCTTCCCAATAAGGTCCACTGCCAACCCCTGGAGTCCCGCAGACACATGCGCTCTAAGGAGATCTGTCCGGATCCCACCTGTGGCTTCCCCCCTCACCGTCCAAGCCCCTCTGTTGCTCCTCCAGTGGCCAACCCTGTGTCCCGGAACCCCACGTGTCCTAAT
>NW_008331076.1:0-1045 GCF_000622305.1 Nannospalax galili | reverse complement strand
GATAGTGTCTATAGAGTCTAATATGTTATCTCCAAATGTCCTTCAGTGTGGGTCCAACCATTGGAGCATGGTTAATCTACCAAGAATCCCATGCTTGAAAGAGATTGTCTCTCCCCTCCCAGCAGCCATCTGTTGCCACAAATTCTTTAGGTGGGTTTAGAGTTTCTTATCCACTTCTGTATGTCTATGCTGGGATATTTTCTCGCTTGAGCTTGCATGGGCCTGTGCATGGTGTCAATGTTGCTGTGAGTTCATATGAGTAATTAACCAGCTGCCTAGAAAACTGTTTCTTTGTGATCATCTACAACCTCTGGCTCTTACAACCTTTCCAACTTCTCTTTTGCAATGATCCCTGAGCCCTGGGTGGGGGAGAATTTTGATATAAATGTCCTGTTCTCTGCCAGTTAGCCAGCTGTGGGTTTCTGTTCTAATCACCAACTGTTTCATAAGTAACTCCTCTGGTGAGAGTTGAGAGATGCATTAATCTATGGGTATAACAATAGGTCATTAATAGTCAGTTAAATAGGATAACTATTTAGTAGAATACCACGATTATGTCCTCCCCTTCTCTGGTGGTAGGTTTCCTTATGACTTTTTCTAGAAGTCTTTAGTGTTACTTATATATCCCTAGACTCCCTCCTCTGCCACGCCCTCCCCATTCCCTGGCCTGTTTAACCATTCCTATTTTAATGTTCACATAATACCATTTTCCATTCCCAGGAAGCCTCCCCTACACGTGATCATTTATTAGTTTTTCTGTTGCTGTGACAAAACACAGAGACCAAAAAGCATTTATAAAAAGAACAGTTTATTTAAACTCACAGAGGAATCATGGAGGGGAGGCATAGTGACAAAAGATGGTGGAGTAGAAAGAGCACTCACATCTTTGAACAGCCACAGGGAACAGAGAGTAAGTTTTAAGACCTTTTTATCCCACTCTCAGTGACATGCTTCCTGCAGCAAGGTTACCCCTTCTAAGACCTCCCAAAACAGTGCCACCAACTGGGGCCAAAATGTCCAAGTACTTGGAGTCTATGGGGGACAT
>NW_008331075.1:0-489 GCF_000622305.1 Nannospalax galili | reverse complement strand
CTGCTTTTCCTGAAAAAGCATTAAACATGTCTTTGTATCTCAAGTAGAATGCAACAGTATGAGTTTGACATCTAATCACCATGTTCACTGCATTTCAGCTCTCGCTTCCACAGTGAACAGCTTTGTACATGACGTGGAGCCAATGGGCGTACACATGTTTAATTTGAATGGTCATTAAAATTCATCCTCCTATGATATGTTCCACTGACAGTCCATTCTTCAAACTAATATTCATGATATTAAGTTTTATCATAATTTATTGAATAATAAAATTTCTGGTTTCACTTTAATTTCATTAATCATGGGTCTGTGGTTGGTTTTGGTACATGTACATGTAACATTTGTTTTTATTTTTCTGTAAATCACCTATTTATTATATTCTTTGTCAAAGAATTATTTATACATTTATATATACTTTTAAAAGAACAAGGGCAACTCGTGTGGAATTGAGGCAGCAGAGAGCCATGAATGTGAGAACGATCTACGTTT
>NW_008331074.1:0-597 GCF_000622305.1 Nannospalax galili | reverse complement strand
CCATTAATTAGATGGAGAAAATAAGGCAAAAGAAAGAAATGTTGTGAGTTAGTAAGTACAAAAACATTCAGGGAGAATTATGGGCTTAACCTCTACACTACAGCAGAAGCTGTCATGGTGTGCATAGTGCCAATGAGGGTGGGCCTGTTTATTGCTAGGCATCACTTAGAGAAAAATGTCCAAGCCCATTTCATCCACCAGGCCATCAGACTGGCCCCAGGGAAATGACTTCAAAACTTTGGTTTCCAATTCTGGAGCTTCTGGGTGAACTTGAACAAGCTAACAACCCACTCTGGGTTAGTTTCCTGCTCAAGAAAGCATAGACACCAACATTCATTAAATCAATCATCAGTGAATTTAGAGAATAGGGTATGTTATATCAAGCAGTCTGCTTATGTACAAGTCATCTATCAGAGGAAAACTAGGAGGCCCATGAGCTGAGGATCTGGGGATCTGTTGGTGGTATATGCCCTTCAGGGAGAGAAGGAAGTTATAAGCATACAGGCTGAGGAAGGGGATGAAGAAGGGACCATAATGAAGAGGGTGCAGGGATATCATGGGTTAATGATTAATTTTCTTAGCCAATGGATACCAGAT
>NW_008331073.1:0-539 GCF_000622305.1 Nannospalax galili | reverse complement strand
TATATGTAAAGTATTAAATAAATTACATCAATGATGAACATCTTTTCAAAATTGAAAACATTTGTCTGTTTTCACTAGAGAATTATGTGAAATATATAAGAAATTAATAATAACACCTATTTACTAATCTAATAATTTCTTCTTGGGAAAATAAAAATGGAGAAAATACTCTTTAATTTAATCTCTGTGAGCAACATTACCCTAACGTCAGAGCCTCATGAAGACATTACAATAAATCTACATAATAAGATTTGTCAGGACAAAATATTAGCAAATCAAATCCAGCAGTGTATAAAAGAATTATATCCTTGGCCTGCTGGAATTTATTTCAGGTATGCCAACCTGCTTAACACTTGAAAATCAATTAACGTAAAATGTTATATCAACAGCTTAAAGAAGAATATTCATATGACCATAAAGACACAAGAAAACAATTCATCAAATCAACATTTAATGGCTAAAAAACTCTCAACCAATTGTTCTAAAATGATGGCAAAATTTGTTTTCTCCCCCTATCTAGAAGCCTTTGAGAGGGAACT
>NW_008331072.1:0-372 GCF_000622305.1 Nannospalax galili | reverse complement strand
TGAAGGGTCTATATTTATTTTTTAATACTTTATTATTTTCATTTTATGTACGAGTGACTACCTGAATTCATGACCTGAAGTGCCCATAGAGTTCAGAAGAGGGTATTATTGCCACTGAATCTGGAATTATGCAGTTTTTAGCCACCATGTGGCTGCTGAGAATGAAATTTGGGTCCCCTGCAAGAGCACTCAGTGCTCTTAACCACTGAATCATCTCTCCAGCCCCCAAGACCTTATTTTTACCATTTTTAAAGATTTCATTTATTATTTTTTATGGTTATAAGTGTATTTCCTGAATGTGTGTAAGTGAACTCATGCTGTGTAATGCCAGCAGAGATCAGAAAAGGACATAGGATCCCCTGAAACTGGAAT
>NW_008331071.1:9410-9581 GCF_000622305.1 Nannospalax galili | reverse complement strand
CATAAGGGCTTGATGTCCCAGTGTCTTGAGACCCTGACATTTATGTAAACACACAGAATAACCGTGGAGGCACATTAAGAAAATATGGTCTCAGGGTGAAAGCTGAGACAGTCTATCCCAAAAGCAGCACATGAACCCACCCAAACCACATATTCTTCATCTAGCAGACAA
>NW_008331071.1:4009-6694 GCF_000622305.1 Nannospalax galili | reverse complement strand
CTTGGAAGAAAAACAAGACTGGACTAGGGCTGTTCTGAGAGAACCCAGAAAGCTTTTCCTTTTCTTCTTATTAGCACCTTAGGAGAAATGGAGATAATTATTAACAAAGAAAAAATAAAGGCCATGGTAGACCCTGGAGCTGTTTTATCTGTTTTAAATCCCACCAAGTTTAAAATCTCTCCCTCAGAGTAAAAATGAAATTCAAATGGTGGGATTTTCTAATGATAACTGCCTTTTAGACGAACCCTATAAAATCTCAATGAGGAGAAACTGTGAGTATCATACTTTTCTACTTGCCAATCATGCCCCTATCCATTTGTTAGGATGTGACTTTCTAGAAATACAAAATGCTCATTTCTTCTTTCCCAAAAGGGAGAGATGATCCTAAACTTAGGAGACAATGAAAATCTCCATTCCCATACTTTCTCCATGCCACTTAGGGAGGAGTCAGAAAAGAACCTACAGGAGGATGTTGATAACCTCCTTTTACAAGTACCAGAGGAATAAGATCTGCTGCTCCAATTTAGATAATAGACAAAAACAATCCCTTGCCAAATGTAAAGCATAAAGCCCCAATGAAAATCCAATCCATCACTGTAGAATATAGAGAAAAAAGGCTTATAATCCCTTGTTCCAGCCCTCGTAATACTCCAATATTACCTATAAAGAAGCTAAATGGGAGAGGAAGAACCTTTGTACAAGACTTCCATTCCTCACCACACAGTAGTGCCTAATCCCCACACCTTATTAGAGGAAGCTTACTTCCTCTAAATAGGGCTTGGTTTTCAGTAACTGTGTGGATAGCATTGTCTGTTGACACACCTGTGTAGATTAAGTCTCAATTGAGGAACTTTCCCATTTGGATTGACCTGTGACCTTGGGGCATTTTACTGATTGTTGAGTGATATGGGAAGGCCCAGCCCACTGTGAGTGGTGACACACCTGGGCAAGTCTTCCTGTATTGTAAAAGAAGGAAGGCTTGGTACAGGCCAGGGGAGGAAGTCAGTAAGCAGTGTCACTCTGTGGTCTGTGCTGGTTCCTGCTCTGATTTCCTGCCTTGTCTTCTATTAGTGATAAATTGTGACCTGGGAATTGATTCTTATGTGGGAGATTAACAAGCACATTATCAGGGAGGCTATGCAGTTCCCTCCACTCTGGATATAATTGAGATTGTCCATTTACCTGGATTAAATCTGATCAGACACTGAACTCATAGCCTTAACTAGGGCATGTCATTTAGCAGAAAACAACAGAGCTAACATCTATACAGACAGTCACTATGCATTTGGAGTGGTGAACAACTATGGTGTGCTGTGGAGACAAAGAGAATCCCCCACTTCTGCTGACCAGCCTATTTTAAAATAGTAAATCTCAAAATTGTTGAATGCTCTCCATGTGCCTAAACAATTTTCCATCATTAAAATTGAGGACATTCTAAAACAAATGCTGAAGGAGCAGAAGGTCATAGATTGGCTGATAAAGCAGCAAAGAGAACTGCCTTATATGGAGCTGCATGTCCTGAGACAACCTGTCCTGTTCAGTATTCACATTCTATTGCTGAGATCAACAGGTGGTGTGACAGCAAGAAAAGGAAAACAGGCAACAAAAGGGTTGTTGTTAGGGTTTGGGGGCGCAGAATGTGGGAACAATAGGAGAGAAAGAATGAGACCTTGCCTGACTTCAGATAACTCTGCATTTATTGAAGCACCTCAGGAAGGGACAGCAGATGGGAGCCTTCAGGCATGCTGGAGTCCACTGCTGCTCCAGAGGATGGGCCATAGAAGCTTTTATAGGATATAGCTGTGGCTGACTGACTACATGACCAGGGGTCCTCTTGAGAAGTTTATGCTCCCCTTATGGCCTCCTTCTGCCTGGAACCATTTGCTCTGGTTTATCCTGAGACACAGAGGGTTTATGATCTCTTCTTGGGACCATTTGTTCAAGGAGACAGACTTCTTGGGAAACAGGCTGTCTCATCAAACAGTCCTCTTTGGAAGGAGGGAAGTGGCTGATTGATAATGCCAGCTTTCTGCCACCAGGGCATTCTATAAGTTGTAATTTCAATTCCTTATGTAACCTTTGATTGGGTCCAAATGGGAAGGCCATAGTAGTCCTAACGCACAATTGCTTCTTCTGGAATACATACATAATTTAACTCATTGGTCTTCTGAAAAAAAAAAGGAACTCTTTGGGGAGATATTTTTTTTGGAAACCCTCCCCACACAATATATTGCTCACAAAGTAAATTCAAGATACCCTATCTTGCCCCAAACACAACTGTAGTAAGCCACTTCATGGGGCACAAGGACATTTTCCTCTAGTGCATGAGCCCTTTAAACCTGGCATGTTATGGACCAGCCCAGACTGGGCGCAGTTCAGTACAATGGGAACAGGGTCCTTGAGAGGTTGGGCAAGGATTCGGTGAGTGACAAACAGACAGACACACAAGAGCTTGGTGAAGGTCTGAGTGTAATTTTTGCAGCTGCAAGGTTTGAGATATGTACAGCAAAGATTGCAAAATCTCCCCAACAGAAACTGCAGGACAGCCATGCCAAGATTTACAATTCCAGAGATAAAAGCAAAACAACCCTGCCAATCATCATGTACAGCCAAAACACACCTCCCCACCCCATCGACCTGGCACCAGACAGCAAACCCCCGCCGTGGCCTTCACTGCCAGCCTTT
>NW_008331071.1:0-715 GCF_000622305.1 Nannospalax galili | reverse complement strand
TTGGATTCTAATTTCCCTGGAGTTGGGCAGCGTCTGTTCATCAACAGGCAAGGAAGACCTGTACTTCTCCATCTTTATAGCTCCTCAGGTCACTTAGGCTTCAGAAGTGGCCCTAACCAATCAGAGTTTCCAGTCATGCTGCCCAATCAGGGCCAAACACTGGTTGCCGGAGTTGGGCCTTAAGCCAGCAGCCATGCTGCGGTTTCTGTGCTGTGGTTTTGTTTGGTAGCTGGAGAATGTGCTGCGAGTGCTGCGCCTTGAGCGTCCTGTGGGGAGCCGAGGAGAACGGGGCGAAGCCGGAGGCCCGGCCATGGTGAGAGCGGGGCCGGCTGTGTGCAGACGGGAGCAGCGGCCGCTGGAGCCGCCAGAGCGGGCTGTGCTGGCTCCTCCCTGGGCGGGGGTGGCAGCCGGACCCGCGCCCTGTGCGGTCCCGGAGACCAGGTTCCCTTTCCCGATGCGGCAGCCTGTGGCGTTTCCCCATGCAGCTGCTTCTGTGCCGGGCACTGAGCGGGAGGCTCTGCCTGCGCGGGCAGCTTCAGTGTCGGGACTGTGCAGAGCGCGGGATCGTGCTGTTGTGCTGTGTGGACAAGTGTTAGGGGAAGTGAACTGCAGAGTCTGCAGGTCAAGGTTGGGAACACTGGGGAAAGACACGAAGAGGGCGTGTAGCCGGGTAGGAGATGGGCAAGCTGTGTAGGGAAGAGGAAGGAAGGGGTGG
>NW_008331070.1:0-440 GCF_000622305.1 Nannospalax galili | reverse complement strand
GCAGCTTCTTTGATGAGTGGTGATGGATAACTTGTCTGTAAATATAAGGATCCATATTTAGCATATAATGAGGAATTCATTTATCTAGGGATGTGACAGCTTTAAGGTTTTCTCTAAGATTTATGACCTCTCCAGCTGTGTGTATTTGGCTATGTTTATAGTACCACACAAGAGTTCCCTCCCATTGAGTATGCTTGATGTCCAATTAGGTAGCTTTTGATTACCACCAATATAAAAGTGTCACTACTGCAACAATATCATTTACTTTAACTGGGGAGGGTGCAAGGAGGGCTACACAATGAAAGAGGTAGGAGAGATAAATAAGGCATAGCTAGCATGAAGAAAAAGAGAAAAAAATGTATTCAAAATCCTGCTGAAAAATTAAACATACTATATGTCTACATGAGTCCATGTATAGCTGAAGGCTGTATTAACAAGAA
>NW_008331069.1:0-674 GCF_000622305.1 Nannospalax galili | reverse complement strand
CACAATGGAATATTGTGAAGTCATATCATAACATTGTGATGGCACATGGAGTAATATATTAGTACATGGGGCCTAGTGTTGGCAGATTGGAGCATTGTAATGTCACATTGGGGAATTGTGATTTCACATTGGGCCATAGTGATGGCACATTTGAGCATTGTGATGTCACATTGACGCATTTTGATGACACATTGGAACCTTGAGATGTAACATTGGGGGATTGTGAGGGGATATTGAGCATCATGTTTGCATACTGAGCATGGCGACGACACAATGGATCATTGTAACGACACAATGGCGATTTATGATGGCACAAAGGGAATTGTGAGGGCAAAATAGAATATTGGGAATTCATATTGTAACATCGTGATGGCACTCTGGAGCAGTATAATTGGACATGGAGCCTTAATGTTGGCACATTGGAGCATTGTGATGTCACATTGGAACTTTGTGATGACACATTAGAGCATTGGGACATCACATTGGTGGATTGTGAGGGGATACTGCACACTGTGTTTCCTTATTGAGTATGGTCATGACACAAAGGATCATTGTAATGACAGAATGGTATATTGTGATGGCACAATAGAACAACTTGAAGTCATATTATAACATCGTGATGGCACATTTGAGCAGTATAATCACACATGGGGCTAAAGTGTTGCACACTAAAG
>NW_008331068.1:0-525 GCF_000622305.1 Nannospalax galili | reverse complement strand
GTTCTTTCTGAGAAAGCAATCACATATACTTGGCACTGGCCTTGTCAGATTCACCATTTAAATGTAGTTTTTAATTTTTTTATTATATTTATATTTGTATCAACTTGGAAATGGAAGAGCTCAAACTTATACTGCATGGCCCAGAAATACTGTAAAATTAAGAAAATATAATTGATCATAAATGAACAAAATTCAGATAGATAATTATCCCTTTTGTAATTTGCTTTCACAAAATGTGTACAAATTATGAAAAATATTAAAATATTTCCATTTATAGATACCAAGCATATGAAGTGCTTTACATCTGAGTGCTATATAATCAGACATTGAGTCACAGCTTTAAGTAACTTTATAAAATGTACATTTGAAGATGATGCTCTGAGGAATAAGCCCTGGTGTGCAAACATTAAGACATGAGTCTAAATCCCAGCAATGCACATAGGACAGTGAGGAATGGCCCCCATGCCTGTTACGCTCACACTGTCAAGGATAGATATGGGAGGCTACCTCTAGGACTTGCTAGCT
>NW_008331067.1:0-561 GCF_000622305.1 Nannospalax galili | reverse complement strand
AAGAATATTTATTTTACTGTTTTCAAATTATTTTAAAAGCCATGTTAACTATGATATTAATATCTTTGTTTCCAAGAAAATTTCTTTTAAGTTTAAAAGTAAAATTTTAAGATGTCACATGTTGCTAACAAGCAATATCTATAGAGTAATATAGATATGGATATATAAATAGAAATGGAGGAAAACAAAGAGAGGGAGAGAGGGAAGACAGATGCTACAGAAATTTGATACATGAATTATGTTTACTTATACATATGGGAATATGCATATGTGTGCATGCAGAAGTACACAACCTACACATATAGAAATATACAGGTTTATACATGTATATGTACACACACCTCATGCTTACCTAAGGATCACAGTCTTCTTCATTACATGTTCAGAGATACATCGGATCAAGGATTGAGCACTAGTTTAAATGACAAACTTCCTTACATGTCAGCCTTATTATCTGTAGTCTACAAAGTCAGTTGGAGATAGAAATTAGAACAACCTCCCTGTAGACTTGCTCCTTTTGTGTCCGTCAGTCCAGCTCTGAGAAGCAAAGCTCAGTTGTGC
>NW_008331066.1:0-2930 GCF_000622305.1 Nannospalax galili | reverse complement strand
AGACATCTCAGTGGACCTGGGAAGAGTAAAAGTGAAACAATAAGAGTTTTGCTCTTAAAAACTCAGAAAATGGGGAAGATTTTATATCCTGGCTTTCCTCAGTTTCCAGTGTAATGTCTGTTCTTGATATATAGATGTTCTCTAACTTAGAGTGGGGTTACTCCATTGATAAACTCGTGGTCTTCAAGTAAAAAAATGTCAAAACATCCTGAATTGGAAACTATCTGTACATATCTTCAAGAAAGTTCATCTTGATGATATTTGTAAAATTAAATGAACACTAATAAAAGCAACCTACATATACACATACAGTATGGAATTGGTTATTGATAGTCACCGAAACTGGAGTCCCTTTTATTTTTAAAATCTATTTATTTATTTTTGATCTTTTTGAGAGAGGGCCTTCCTATAGCCACAGCTGACCTAGAACTCACTATGTAGGCCAGGCTCATAGAGACTAAAGACGTGTGCCACCACACCTGGCTTTTAGACTCCCTTTTAGACTTCTGTGCTTTGTTGACAATTTTTTGTAAGCTCAACTCTAGAATATTATCTTTTGTCCACACAGTTTTCATTAAATTGTCTGCTGCAAAGGGGTCATTTGGAGAATCAGAGATGAGGACCCTATCCTGAGAGGGATGCTCCGACAAAATGATGCTTTTGAGGCAAACAAGAGATGTCAAGGGTGGCTATGACCATCCACTTGGAGGAGCGTCAGGTAGTTGACTCAAGTCTCACAGCAGGTAGATTGAAGAGACGTAAGGAGCTGAGGAAGGCCTATCTTCTTTGCAAGGATGGAGCCAATGTTCAGACCAGAGGCTGATGCCTCATCTCTCTCCCTCTCAGTAATCATGCTCAGACCATTACTGCGTTCTTGATTCCAGAACTTTTTATCCTACTTATTTGTCCACTAAATAAAGCTAGATCCTTTGGCTAGACACTCTGTGTCCCCCTTGACATCTTATTCAAGATTATAGCCCACTCTCCTTCTGCTGTACCTGGCAGTATTCAAATTCCATTTGCTCTTCCAAAAAGACCCTGTGTTACTTGTCTCTGCGCCTCTGCAGTTTATGCTTGCTGCTGCCTACCTTCCAGTTTCTTCCCTTACTCATTCCTCTCTTTGTTGAAGTCCCAGTTCTTCCTTGATGACACCAATCAGAAGGCCTCATTCCTTCCAACTTCAGGATCCCCTTCTTATCCCTCTCTTGAGTCACAATCTCTTATAAAAATCAAGTTAAGTGTTTCTGTGGTTCTTTTCCTATGGGGCCAGCCCTCCTGAGTCACGGAGCCTCCTTGCTCATCTTGTCAGCCATCCTGCAGCTCAGCACCCAAATCCTAATCAGCTATGTTTGCAGAGGCGTCTAAGAGGGAACCCAGAGATCTTGTTCATTCCCAACGGTATTTTCTCAACTACATATAAAAGCCGAACCTGCCATGTATGGTGGTGTACATCTTTAATCCCAGCACTCAGGAAGAAGAAGCAGGTGGATCCCTGTGAGCTTGAGGCCAGCCTGATGCTCCATAGTGAGTTATAGGCCAGCTGTGGCTACAGAGAGACCCTGTCTCAAAAATACCACATGCACACAAACATGGTGGGTGCTTTTACGCCTTCAGCTCCAATTTACTCCTTCTGTCATGAGTTTTCCTCACCTTTATTTTAGATTTAAAAAGATACACTGGAAAGTGACAAAGCCTACCTGGAATGCAGGTCTGACCTTTCTTATCCGATATGTCTACATGTTCTCCTGTTCAACAGGACACCTGCCCTCACCACCCGTAGTGGATACTGTGCATGGAAAAGTCCTGGGGAAGTACGTCAGCTTAGAAGGATTCACACAGCCTGTGGCCATTTTCCTGGGCGTCCCCTTTGCCAAACCTCCTCTTGGATCCCTGAGGTTTGCTCCACCACAGCCTGCAGAGCCATGGAGCTTTGTGAAGAATGCCACCTCCTACCCTCCCATGTAAGACGCTGGGGTGAGCTGTTGGGCCTATATCAGTGGGACCTCTGTCTCAGAATGATACAGGAAGGAGTCAAGAAAATGCTCTGATCTGCCATACTTTATTCTAGAATCTTCAGAAATACTTCAGAAACATTCCAGAACTATTCCAGCTTTCTGGAGTCATATACTGGCTGGACTCTTGGTGCATAAATACTGAGCATCTGTTATAAGACAAACATGTTCTAAGTTCTAAGAAACCTGTTAGGAAACAAACATTTGTACTCTCATGAAGGTTCTATATAATAGGAGAAGAACGATAATGCACTGTATGTAAATTAGCAAAGAACACATATATTTTGTTAGAACATGCTAGCGTTTCAGAAACACTCCTTTAGTCGGTGTGGGGACTATTTAGTCATGCTCTCCATTGTCATGCCTTGAACCTTGGAATTGCTCAGGAATGACCTGTGCAGCCTCGTGTTGGTGAAGGATACGGTGATGATGTGCTTAGCTAGTTCCAACCTCAGCAGTATTTCGGGTGGGTGCCCTAGTTGTTAAGTAGACTGAGTGAAGAGCGCAAACACTCTAGGCCTCACAGCCACCAGCAGAGCGCCTCAGGTACTTGTACCTGTCAGTTCAGTCAACATTCTCAGCAGCCCACTTCTGATAATGTCCAGGATCCTGTCTCTGGCTATCTTCCTACTGTTTTATTTCTTCTATAACTAGTATTTCCTGTTTGTATATTTTTATTTCAAATGTAATACACGTTGTGAAAAAGTTCAGAGAAGCAAAGGTGAGTAAATTCAAATCATTTGTAATTCAAATACTGAGAGTTGCTGTTGAGATTTTCAATCGTGTTTCTCCGTCTTCTGTCTCCTACATGCCACCGCCTTTGAAAATGGATCACAAATATCGAGAGTTTGGGCCGCTGCCTCGTACGTTCACAACATCAACATCATACATCATTAACTATTAGAGTGCAACTTTGAA
>NW_008331065.1:0-1165 GCF_000622305.1 Nannospalax galili | reverse complement strand
TCCATATTTAAATTAAACAGGGGGAGATGTTGGGGACTCAGGCTGTTTTGGTTTGCAGTCTTTCCATGTCCGGATAGCTCTAAGGAGCTCGGCACCTGGTCAAAAGACTCCTCTTTTCAGCAGGGGGCCTCCTGCCTCTCTTCCTGACTCACCTTTGAAGTAGCCATCACAGAAACATGGCCTCTGGCTCTGAAACTGCCAGATTTTCCTGTGTGATTTTTTAGGCACTGTCCACCAAAGATTGGAACGGAACCCCGACCGGGAGGCTGACAGCAGTCCTCTGGAGCCGCCTGCGCCGGTAGCAGACAGCCACAACAAACATGGTGCGCAACCCGCCACACCCCCCAGTGACGTGTGGGACACCGGAGCCACGCTAGCAGCTGGCGCCCCGAGATCCCTGTGTCCCCATACAACATTGTCATCTCATGTCCCACTATAGTTCTCCAATGTCCCATCACAATGTTACAATATTACTTCTCAATGTTCCATTTTGACATCACAATACTCCATTGTGACATCCCAATGCTCCAATGTCCAGCAGTATCGCCCCATGTGCAGTATATTGCTACACTTTGTCATTATAATGTGACAATATGACATCACAAAGCTCCATTGAGACACCACAATGCTCCGATGTGCTAATAACATCACCCCATGGCCCTTATATTTCTCCAATGTGACATCACAGTGTTACAATATGAATTCAAAATGTTCCATTGTTACAAAAAAATCCTTCAGTGTGACATCACATGGCTCCAATGTGCCCACACTATCGCCCCTAGTGACATTGTATTGGTCAAATATACCATCACGATTACTGAATATGACTTCAAAATGTTCCATAGTGACATCAGAATGTTCCGTGGTAACATCACAATATTACAATATAACTTCACAGTGTTCCATTGTGACATCACAATGCTCCAATATGAAATCACAGTGTTCCAATGTGTGAACACTAACCCCACATGTGCCATTATATTGCTCAAATGTGCCATCACAATTTTATAATATGACTTCTCAAAGTTCCATTGTGCCATCACAACACACCTATATGCCATCACAACGCTCATTGTGCCAACATAATGCGCAATCGTGTCATTACCATGACCCATGTGTCGTCATCATGCTTGATATGCAAACACAGTGCTCAATGTCCCCTCAC
>NW_008331064.1:0-275 GCF_000622305.1 Nannospalax galili | reverse complement strand
CATGGAATTATTTCAGTCTTTTTGTATTTTTTGAGGCTTGTTTTGTGCCCTAGTGTGTGGCTGATTTTGAAGAATGTTCCGTGGGGTGACGAATAAAATGTATATTCTTTGGTGCTTTGGTGGAATATTTGGTAGATGTCTTTTAGGTCCATTTGATATATGGTATTGTTAATTCAGATGTCTCTCTGCTAATCCTCTGCCCTGTTGGCCTATCTAATGGTGACAATGAAGTCCCCTACTATTAATGAGTTGGGATTAATCTGGGTCTTAAAATC
>NW_008331063.1:0-461 GCF_000622305.1 Nannospalax galili | reverse complement strand
AAGCCACAGTGATATTGCCTTCATTACACAATAAGAAATACCAAAACAGAAGAATATCCTCATGTACACAAAATGTGACAAAAAGAATTGCTCAAAAACATACTCCCACATAAACTGACTAATGCAATAGCATGATGCAATAGATGAAATTTTAATCAGAAGTTATATTTGTCTAATAGAGATTTTTGAATATTTTTCTCAGGTCAAGTGGTATTGTAGATCATTTTTCTACATTCAGTTTTTTTTATTTCTAAAAGAAACGATTGAATTTGAATGATTTCTAATATCTTTTCTTACTCTCAAATTGAAAACAGGCTAACACTGAATTTTATTAGTCTTTGGGTTTTATGCCTTAAATCATCTCCTTCCATGGTCATCTCCCTCAGCCTGTTGTCACTTTTCTGATCCTAGATTGTTTTTTTAATTATTTATTCAACTGTGAACCTGATCCTGGAATTTTA
>NW_008331062.1:0-350 GCF_000622305.1 Nannospalax galili | reverse complement strand
CAGCTCTGCTTCAGTAAAAATGGGCTAACAAATACGTCAAAAATAAGAACTGGGGGCTGGCTATTTGAGATGGTTCCTTAAGTAAAGACACTAGCCACAAAACCTGATGACTGAGTTTCACCCTGTGACCCACATGGTGGAAAGAGACCACTGACTCTCATAAGTTGTGTCCTCCACTGGCACATCATGGTAGGTATACTGTACATACACACACATACACACACACACACACACACACACACACAAACACACACACGTTGGATGTGCGCACAAGCGATGCATGCTAAATAAACAAACTGAAAATTTTAAATATAAAAATAGGAAACAGTAAAAATGGGAAAGGAATATAT
>NW_008331061.1:0-2249 GCF_000622305.1 Nannospalax galili | reverse complement strand
CCTGGCCTCTTGCTCTCCACAACAATCTCCCAGCACTGACTCTCATGCTACAGCTCTGGCAGATTCAATGCTGGCTCCTTGTATGCGGTGAGTCCCCCTTCTCAGACTCTCCAAGGCAGCCCTTTTGCAAACAATAGGTTCTTTCTGAAAATGGCTGGCCTCTGCTTTCCAAGTCACACAGAGTGATAACATATGGTCCCTCTCCACTGTTGTCTGCCACTAGAATCACTGTCTTGTCAAAATCTACAACTAGTTTTGAGGCTTGTGAGGACTCTGGAATTCCTGCAAGTAGGATTTCCGCTTTCTTTTCACCAGGGCCTCCTGGCTTATCTTCGGGGGAAGTCTTGGGCTCCCTTCTCCGTAACATGGTAGAGCTTGGCTTTTCCGTGATTCACTGAATTTTTTTCTCTGTACTTTTCAGATATCCTATTATTAATTTGTGAATTAAAAATATGTGTTTTCATTTATCTATTCTTATTTTATATGTATGAGTGTTTTGCCTACATATATGTAAGTGTACCTGCCTCATACAATGCCTGCAGAGACTAGAAAAGGGCATCATATTTCCTGGAATTGGACTTAGGGACTATTATGAGCTGCCATGTCAGTGCTTGGGAACTGACCCTGGGTCGTCTGCAAGAGCAGCCCGTTTCCACCCACTGCATCATCTCTCCAGTCATGTGTTGTGAAGTTTTAATGCTATTATTCTCCTTTTCTGTTTGGAGTGGTCGATTTCTGTTCTGTTTCTTTTATTCTGACTCCTCCTTCACCTCTAAGCAGTTTCTATTCCTACATCTTACTTAGAAGTGAACCCCAGAGGTACTGTTTTTTTCTTGAATTCCCAGGATGCTTTTAAGGTCAATTTTTTGGCGTTTAGAGGGAGCAGAGCCTTCGATAGCTCGGTTGGTAGATGATGGTAGTGGATGCAGTGTGAAGTCCAAAGGGCCAGAGATCTATACAGAATAAAAAAATCATTTCTGAAAATAGTAAGTAAGCAGTGTTTATTGGCTCAGCAATCTTTTCTTTCACTCAGTATTTATTGTCCTACTGTCATGTAATTTGCAGGAGATAAGCAGTAAATAAACTCAATATTCAGTATGTAATGGGAAATAATTGTTTGTACACCCTGAGAAAGAATGTGGGGACAGATTATCAGCCATTGAAGAGGGTCTCATGAAAAAATGAGATTTATCAAAATTTTAAAGGATAATTCACAGCAGGAAATAATAGAATTTTTCAAAGATAAAATACTTTAGGTAATCATCCCCTTCACAAGTCTTTCACTGAGTAACATAACATGCTCTGTCACATGGTATAATGCTGTGTGCACAAAGACATCATGTGTCTTTGAATACAAGGCTCTGTGTGTCCTGTGGTCACACATAATAGAGCTGTGATAGCTGGGCAAATTCATTCTTCAGATCCTCACATCTTAGATAAGGCTGGAATAGAACTTGCGTGGTTTTATTTTCTCCCAAAATAGCTCTACTTAAGGCCTTTTAGGTCTGCTCTGATTGCATCAACCTAGCCGCAATAATTTTTCTTTGCAGAAAAGTCTGTTGTCTTGAGTGGCCAATGGCTCTCTTGTCTTTCTTAGAGCTCACTTGCACAGTGACTGAAACAGCCTTCCAGCACCTTGCCAGCCAAGTGACTTAAAAATAGAAATGGTACCCCCAAACCAGTCTATTTTCAATTTCATGACCACACAGTAAAAAGCACTACAGCATTTTACAATAATCTCATTTTGATGGGCCTTTGGAGTAAAATGATACTGATTGAAGTTTTCATGCTTTGCTGGTTCTCAAAAATTGTTTTATTATTCTTTACACTACTCATAATGATTTAACAAAATGCAGCATTATTGGCCTCCCAGCCCTTTGATCAGGCACACTGAAATCTGGTAAGTCCTGTAATTTTATTATTCTTTACACTACTCATAATGATTTAACAAAATGCAGCATTATTGTCCAGCATAGAAGATGCAAATCACATTGGCGAGGCACTCTGTAAGCACTGGCCTCCCAGCCCTTTGATCAGGCACACTGAAATCTGGTAAGTCCTGTAACTGTTGTGCTCTGTGCTTGCTGCTTGGGGTTGGTCCAGGAATGGAGAGTGACATAATGAAAACAGCAGGTTGCTATGTTAATGAGAGAAGAGCAACCTGAAAACTAGAGGTAGAAAACCGAAGTCTTTATCTGAGTGACATAGGGAGAAAAACACAGTTTCAAATACCATTCTAGAGGAAGGCC
>NW_008331060.1:0-550 GCF_000622305.1 Nannospalax galili | reverse complement strand
AGGGACTGAAGGAAAGTGGGTTGTTCTGCTCATGAATTCACTTAACATTTCTTATGTCTTAATGTCCCTTCATACTGTAGTTTAAATTTGGTGTCGCTTGAGAAACGTTTTCTGAAAACATTTCCAATTCAGAATTACATCACATGTAATTCTCTGTGGCCAGAATGAAATAGTTATCGGTTTGGAACAGAACCTGTCTCGTGTATTTAATGAAGTGTGGATACAGATAGTGCTCGAGTGATTAAAAAGGAATTCCAGAACTACATTTCCCTTTGCTCCTTTATATTTAGGAGACATTTTATGTGCATGGAAAGGTCAGATGGAAGGAGCAGATATAGACCGGATTCTTTACTGGCCATTGTCTTTGTGTTTCCTCCAAGTTGAACAGAGTACTAAAAAGCTGTGAACTTAGAGTGTTCTTAGACTCCTGGAGGATGAACAAAAGCAGGACCATGTTTCAATACTATATGGCATCTTAGAAGTGCCTGATGACTTTTCATACAAATATCTGATTTTTAATTACTAGTCTCACACAGAGGTGGCAGGGACC
>NW_008331059.1:0-3367 GCF_000622305.1 Nannospalax galili | reverse complement strand
GTTCTAGAGGATACTATTCAGGCTGCTGAGGGAGAAAAATAAATCAATGGTGCAAACTTTGCTTTAAAATCTAATAACCACACAATGACCAGCACAGCAAACGATGTGTAGCACTGTAAATATGGTTAAATATATTTGCTGAAGAAGTCATAGATCTTAGAGAAAACTGTATGTCTGTTGCATCCCTTGACAAACATAATTTCCTACTGTATGCTAAATATAGGTCCTTACAGGCACACCATTCAGCACTCATTGAAGAAGCTTCTTTTTGCAGCAGATGGGGACTATCTGCTGTGTCTCTGATATGTCCATCCCTAAGTGACATATCTATAAGGGAGCCTCTATGCCTAAGGCTCATGGAACATAGTGAAATATAGGGCAGAGAAAATACTAATGCATCTCTCAACCCTCATCAGAGAAGCTTCCTCATACGACAGAGGGAGATTGACACAGAAAGTCACAATTGGCCAAAGTGTAGAGAAGAAAAGAATGCAGAATTCCTGCTCCTCGATAGGACTTCCATATTAAGCCTCTGGCAATCAGGGCTCAAGGGCCATTGTGGAAAAAGGGTGGAAAAATTGTAAAGGCTCAGGATAGTTGATGACCACAAGGAATGTTTTCCAGGCTTCTGGGAACTTGCTCATTTGAATTTACAGCAATGGTTACAGCATGCACAAGACCCATGAAAACTCAGACAAAAACGCAGCATTGAACTGGGGAAATGGATAGGAGGCCCTTACCTTAGCTGAAGAACTATTGGCAGCTGATCATTGCTGGGTGAGAAAGAATTAATCTTCTTTTTGAGAGTGATGCTAGATAGACTGACCATACTCCAGTGTATGAACTCACATGGAAGGACATCCTGGTATACAAACTTGACTTGACAGTCCTTAGCATATAGGACAGAAGGCATAAAATCTGATAGAAGGGTACAGCTGGGGGAGGTGGTCTAAATATGATGAAGAGGTACTGTATGATGCACAAAAATTCTATAAAAATATTTTTTAAAAACCTGGGGAGTGATTCATGTGATGCATCTGGATGGTTATAATTCAGTGGTGAGGAGAGATTTGCTAGTTCTATTCATTATGCTACCTTTAGCCTAGTGAGAGATCCCTGAAATGACTCTCACTTTCAATCATTCACTAAAAGTAACCACAAAATTCAGAAAAGCTATTGTTATAGCTAGAGTTTAATACAAGGAAAAGATACAGACTGTGATTATCCACAGAGTCAGCAAAGGGACATGTAGGACAGCATCTAGGGAAAACCATCTATATGTCTTCTTTGAGGATACTGTACTGTTTTCTCTCACCAGTAATATACTATGGGCATAGTGTATTGCCAATGTGGGAGACCCAACCAAGCCTCAGTGAATAGGACTTTTCATTGGTTTGGCCATTTATGTATGGTTCATGCCTCATATCTGATCTTAGTCTCTCATCTCTCCAAAAATCAGTGTTACATGGTGTTGTCTGAGTCTTCCAATCTAAATCATAGTGTTGACAGGAAACTACCTGGGAGAGCCCAACACTGCTAAGAGACAAATTCCTAGAAGATGTGATGTTCAGAGGGCTTAGGAAGCTTGCATCCCTGGAGCCAAGCAAACGACAACCATAATTTTAGCAGAACTAGTTGTACAAAGAGATCCTGATTTCAGTTTACAGAATGTTTTAAAGAGAGTAAATTTTACTTTAGTTATTGAAAATTTCCTCTGGGTTTCAATTATGATAACATACTTAAACTTGGCAAACTACATAATGCCAGAGATTCTTTGTAATGCAAAGACTAACAAAGACAAGATTGATGGTGAATTTATAATGTGAGACAATCATGCATTGTTAAAAGTGTTTATTGAGAGGTCTAAGGAGGTCTTTTCAGCAATAAATTATGCATTCACTCTATCTTTTTAGTCATTTCCTCATAGCTGTTGAATGCAACCGTGAGCCAGAAAAAAAGTCTAACACATAGAAGTCACCAATGAGAAAAATAACACTCACATTCTTAAAGCTACATAATTATGGTGAAAAAATAAACAAAATATGTAAAAGCAATGGATGAAAATGTCCACATATGCATGGTAATATATAAGGTAATAAAAGTCAGTAGATATCTGACTCTGTGCATAATAATGAATAATGAATTTTTTATTGAACTCTGGATATGAGGGAATATTGATTTTTGGGATTCAGAAATCCCTGATATGTACAGCCAGAGTAGGAGTTTAGGGCATGTAGGAAGGAAGTTGGCCTATGTATGCATTACAGGATGATCAGTGATTTGCTAAGCTACTTTGGTGTTAGTGTGAGTGTGAGTGAAAGTTCCCAGCAAAAAACAAAAAACTAAAAACAAACATGTGTCTTCAACCCAAACTTGCATGGCTGATCAACTGATTAGAACTTCAGTGATAATGGAGTGTTTGGAATGTTGCAGGTCCACAGCCTAATTGCCATTTATCTTTGGCCGTCTTTATTCCCTTAAATAGCCATTCTTTACCCACCTCTGTTTCTGACTTAACATCCTGTGAGTAACAGATAAAACCCTTTTGAAATGTGTTAATTTAGCAAAGCATTACCTTCTACCAACCAAAATGCTGAATGCCATCAGCTAGCATCTGAGCCTGTAGCTGAGATTTCTCTTTTGCTGTAACTACCTACTTAATATTTTCACCAATGCCTTTGAAAAATGTCTTGATCTCTGACTCTTTTTTGTTCTGTTACTATGAAAACTTCCTGAAACTGCTTCCATGCTGTAACATGGAGTTTGGGATAACTTGAATCTGTGTTGCAGGGCCATGGTGACGCATATTTGGCTGTAGAAAAAAATTCTTTTTGTCCCCTTTGAGATGAGTTATACTTTAAGTGTAGACAGTTGCTACCATGAAACTTACATTTAGTAGAGGTAAGGGATAGGGAAGAGCCATGCTATAAAACAGAAATAAGCAAACATGACCAATCAGTAAATATGTGATGTACCATGAGATAGTAAGTCCTATCTATAAAGACAGAAGTAGGCCAGAATGAGTGGCAAGTGGATGAGGGACACTATAGCTTTAAATAGGTGATATACTTTGATTAGAGGAGCACAATAATCCTTGAAAAGAATGAAGAACTTAATCATTGCCATTGGAATGGGTTCTTTGAATGACTGGAAAAAAATGGCACAGCAGATGTCAAATAGTGACACCTAACTACCAAAGACAAGATGGACAGTGTAAAAACGCTGAAAGGGCAACACATAGCAGAAGGCCAGAGAGACGGCTCACCACTTAGGAGCCCTGGCTGCTCTTGCAAAGCACATGAATTCAGTTCTTAGCACCCACATGACAGCTAGCAACTGTCTTCAACACCAGTTCTGGGGGATCTGA
>NW_008331058.1:0-886 GCF_000622305.1 Nannospalax galili | reverse complement strand
TATAAAATACAACTCGAAATATTTTCTGCAAAAAAATCATTAAAAAAAAAAGCATGCACAAGTACCATGCTAGCCCAAACTAGACAAAGTCCAGCATAGTCATGGGGAAGTGTGTAAAAAATTATAACCCAATCAAAGAAATTTTGGCAACTGATGATTCCTGGATGGGAAAGACAGTCTCTTTCAAGGATGGGATTCTTGGTAGGTTAAGCAGGCTGAAGTGGATGGACCCAAACTGATGGACATCTGGGTACACAAATTGGATTCTAAAAGCCTTATTATAACAGAATACATTCAATTGGGCGACGGGGAGGCAGTAGAAGGAGGTGTGGATAGGGAAGTGGATCTAAAAATCATCAAATTATAGTGTATGAATATAGTAAAAATGCAAAAAATTTGCCTCAGGGGCTCAGTGGAACTGAGTTTTATCCCTGCACCCACATGGGGAATAATAACTGCCCTAAGATACAACCTCCTCTTCTGGACTCAACCAGCATTGCATGACACCCATACACTTACATACATGCAGGCAAAACACTCATACAAATAAAATAAAAATAAAATATAAAACCTGCTTACAAAGAGATTTTCATGTTTATAGCTAATCTTAATTTATTATATCATAATGTTATATTTGAGACAATTATTGTGTTTTTAGTTTTAAAGAAAGAAAATATAGTTTAAGCAAAACACTCTGAAATGATTAACATACTTACTAATAAGGCAAAAAAATGTGCAAAAGGTGTAAAGCAAAAAATGACAAACTTTATCATGTTTGGATGCCTTGTAAACCCTAATGAAAAGTAAATGCCTTTAAAAAAAAGAATAGGAGGGTGGAATTGGCTAGGCAGTTAGGGTAAAAGGACCCCAAAGAAATGTAGCCAGT
>NW_008331057.1:0-584 GCF_000622305.1 Nannospalax galili | reverse complement strand
GCGAGGACTAGAGGTATAGTATACTGTAGAGTGCTTACCTAGTTTGTATGCGGTCCTGGGTTTGTGCCCTATACTATCAAAGAAAAAAAAAGATTAGTGACCTAAGATGATCAATTCATACTTACCAAACAAAACATTACACTTGCCAAGTGCTATTTTATGTTTGTCACTTTTTGGTGGAGTAGGAAACTGATTCCAGGGTCTTGGGGAATGTTAAGCGAAGCTTGATTACCAGGCTATATTCTTGCCCCTGCCTCCCCCCAAAAAACCACCTTTGTACTTGGCAGTTTGCTCTGTTTCACTATTTGAAGTTTGAAGTTGATAACACAAGTTTGTTATCTGTTTTGATACAGAGTTTATGTGGCTTAGCCTAGGACTTCAGACTCACTTCATAGCTGAGGCTGGCCTGGAATTGTGGTCTCTTGATTCATGGTATTTTAAAGTACCAATTAAAACCTCAAGATCATCATTCAGAATGACCCTTGGATTCTTCACCTTTAAAATCATTGTGCAGCTGGGTGTGGTGGCACATGCCTTTAATTCCAGTGGATCTCTGGAGCCAACTGGGGCTATAGGGAGACCCT
>NW_008331056.1:0-750 GCF_000622305.1 Nannospalax galili | reverse complement strand
TCTACTTACAACAGGGCAAGCAATAACATATTAGGTTTCATATCTCTTTTAGTTCTGGTAAAACCATGATTTGTTAGCCAATGCCAAAGGTCTACAAGAGTCAGACCATTATGAACTTCCTTTGCCTGTGCTGCCCATTACAATAAGTGTGCTCACGTCACCTTCATGACTCAGAGCTGCCCCTTGGCCATTGCCATTCCAGGATCCAATTAGATCCTTTGCATTTAAGTCATCTTGCAGTCGCCAACATGGCTCCCACCGTCTTAATCTGACATGCAGAAAGAGCAATGACAACTCTTCAAATATGCTGTTGCTCTCTCAGCAATCTGTGTCTTAGAGTTTTCATGAAAGGCATGTCTTCCTCACCCTCCCACCTTGAGGGATGAGCTTTTATCAAGCAAATACACTCTACCATTCCAATTTCCTTAAGTCCTTGAAACCCTTCATCAGCATTAAGCCAAAGGATTTCAAGCGCCTCCAGCTCATTCATAGTAGGCCGTCCTTCGACCCCTACTTCAGCCAAACAATCAAACTATCAATACTTTTTTAACTGCACAACCCAGAATATCTGCTCGATGGACTGTCTCAAGTAAACTCTGCCTGGTCTAGTTTTATGTTCTTTCCACCATTATCCTACACCCTTAAAATCCATTCCTATCACATTCCCCATAATCTGCTTGAATGAATTAGAAATAATTCGTTTCTTGTGAAGAACAAGAAATTTTTACTCTGTGTACAGAGGTTTTGAAT
>NW_008331055.1:0-287 GCF_000622305.1 Nannospalax galili | reverse complement strand
GCACGTCAAACAGGGCAGGTGACATGACCAGGTGCACGTCAGAGAGGGCAGATGACACGACCATGTGCATGACAGAGAGGGCAGGAGACACGAACATCTGCACGTTAGAGGGGGCAGGTTACAGGACCATTTTTATGGCAGCGGGGGCAGGTGACACGACCATCTGCACTTCAGAGGGGGCAGGAGACACAACCATCTGCACGTCCGAGGTGGCAGGTTACACGACAATGTGCACATCAGAGGGGGCAGGTGACAATACCATGTGCACGTCATAGCGGGAAGGTGAC
>NW_008331054.1:0-404 GCF_000622305.1 Nannospalax galili | reverse complement strand
GCTGAGGCTAGGCAGACCCTATCAAAAATTAATAAATAAATAAATAAATAAATAAATAAACCTTTTAAAAAGAAAATGAAAAAACATGAAGGATGGGAGAATATTTGTATCTGATAAGGGATTAATATCCAGAACATGTAAAGAACACATATATCTCAACAACAAAATCCAAAACTTGGCAAAGAATGTTGTATTAGTCACTTTTCTGTTGCTGTGATAGAAACACTGATCAAAACAATTTATAAAATGAAGAATTTATTTGAGCTTATAGTTCCAGGGGAATTACAGTCCATCATGGTGGGGAGGCATAGTGGCTGGAGATGGCTGGAGCAGGAGCATCAGAAGATAAGCTCTCACATCTTCAAGTAGGCACAGGAAGCAAGAGAGTGACTGGAAATCCAGCA
>NW_008331053.1:0-1124 GCF_000622305.1 Nannospalax galili | reverse complement strand
GTTTAAAAAGAACACATGAATTTGAGAAGGAAAAGTACTGGAGGATATATGGGGAGAGATGGAAGAGGGAGTGGGGGATAATTTGATTAAAATATATTACATGGAAATCTCAAATCTCAAACAATAAATAAATATATTGTATGTGTTTATGTGTACTCATGCATTTGTGTTTTAAAGGAAATAATTTATGATTCAAATGCCTGGCTGTATTTAATATTTAATCTGAGTTTTAAAATTGAGCAACCATAATGTACAAATGATGGGTTTAAAAATAAAAAATAAACAAAGAATGAACTAAAGACTCCATCTGTGTAAATCACACAGTAACAAACTTTCCCATTAGCATCAATTACGTACCAGGTATTTTGAAGATACTTATGTAATTATGGATAGGGATCTAGAATCTATCAAATTCTACACTTTAAACCAACTTTTGCTTTGTGGTTTCCAACAACCCCACTTTAATTTCATTGCACAGTGAATTCTTCAATATTATGCTTGGAAAACTAAAGAACTGAAGATCACGGATTTGGAATTCATTATTTATGGGATTCAAGAAGTTTGTTGCCGTCTCTAGGGCTTATATTTTTCATGTCAATGTTTCAAGAATTGAAATGGAAAAATGAACGGAAAGTTTATAGATATATAAACTTTTTTAAAGTTTCAAGCACTCTTGTTATAAATATGGCACACTATTGCTACAATATTACTACAGAGAAGAATTCTTCAGAAAATGAATACTATTACTTATAACAGAGCCATTGCCTATATAATCACTAACACCATCAGTAGTATTACTATTTTTTCCCTATAATTCACTTAGTTGCAGTGTAGGACACTGAACAGAGAAACACTAACCAGAACATTTGCTTGAAGACACATTTCTACTTACTTTGCTATAATTCCTTCATGTCTTTCATGTGGTATCTCAGGGAGTGTAATCTATGTACAAATCACCATTTAGCATTTTCTACCAGTATTAACACAATCATATGATTTCCTCTTCTCGAAAACTTTCTTAGTTCAATTACTGAGCATGCCTAAGTACTCATTAGTGATTACTGTGGAAAGACTAAATTTAAATCTGAATTTTAATATTGAAAATAAAAATACGTTTGTTATTA
>NW_008331052.1:0-525 GCF_000622305.1 Nannospalax galili | reverse complement strand
TGAGTAGCTGGAAGGCTGTGCTGTTTTTATTGACACAGATGCTCTGGGAAACGTTAGGGATGGTTTCAGGACCAACTCCATTCATGAGCTGAGTACAACTGCAAAGGACTTGCTGCACTGAAGGCTTGGATTGGTTAATCCTTGGTTTACCATCTTGAGATTTTATTTGCAGCTAAGATTTGCTATGATTATAATTGGAGGCTCATGAGGCTATGTCTTCTTTGACACCTTACTACCATATCAGAGGTTCTTTGTAGATACTCTTGACATGCCTAAGGTCATCCTCCTCAGTCACCTCTGAAGCCTTCCACCCTATTATGCCTGCCTACCTCATAGCTTCCCTGGCAATCGAAATCCAGGTACCTAGCATGGCCCAGCACAGAGATTACACTCCCCTTTGCAAAAACAGTAGATCATGAGAAGATAAGATACCTTCTTGGCTTTCCTGTCCCCAGCTCGGATATTGGGTTTGGGTCCTGTTACTGGTATCTCACCTAGTGCCTCTGATGGTATTATTTTCCCATT
>NW_008331051.1:0-311 GCF_000622305.1 Nannospalax galili | reverse complement strand
TATCTACTTCTAAATAAGTTATCTCTTAAATATCTTTCAACCATAATTAAGAAATAGCCCATTATTTATAATTAGTTAAGCAAATAATGGATAATGCTAATGCACATTAGTGAGATCATTCTTGTTCTTATTCTCTTGCATGAAAATATTCATGAAAATAACACACATATATCTGTAAGAATTTGTTGAAGTAACTTTAATTATACTAAATATTCCTTTTTTTCTATTTCTCTGGGTCAGAGTCTTTAGTACTTTCCTTTAAAAAACAGGACAGTAGGGGCTGGAGAGACAGCTCAGTGATTAAGAGAACT
>NW_008331050.1:0-482 GCF_000622305.1 Nannospalax galili | reverse complement strand
TTTAATGAATGTTGTTTGAGTGTCCTAGCAGATAATGTGAAGAGAAACACAGCAATTATATAACTTCTTTATATCTGATAAAATACATCAAAATATCAGGAGACTTCTTCCTACAGCTGAATTCTAAAACAAACCTATATAGGTCCTTCATATAACCAACATTTTTTGAAGATTCATTTTATTTTTAATCATGTGTATATGTGCGTATCTGCATGTGGTTTTTGTATATGTAAGTACAATGCCTGTGGAAGCCAGAAGAGGTCATTGATTCCCTGAAGCTGGAATTACAGGTGGTTATGAGCCACCTGATATGGGTCAGCATCCAAAGGAACCAAACTTGGGTCCTCTGCAATAGTAAGCTTTCTTAAGCACTGAGCCATCTTTCTAGTCTCTCACAAATAATTTTGAACACAACAGAAAATAAACTAATGTACAGAGAGAAACTCATGGAGCTGAATTATAAAAGGAACTTAAATCACAAG
>NW_008331049.1:0-848 GCF_000622305.1 Nannospalax galili | reverse complement strand
GGAAATATCTTGCTCCAAATGCCGAGGAGGCAAGCCAGTGGGAAACCTGAAGAAATCTTGGAGGTTTCTGTGCCCATTTGTAAAGTTAAAACAAAAAAAATCTGAGAAATCTATGGAGGATCCCCTAATGTGACTCAAATTTCTCAGTCCATCATCTGGGGAGGTGGCTCTGGCACATGATGGGGGCAATTGTCTTGACCTAATTGTGCCATAGTGATCAAACACTAGAGTCTCTGATAAAATAAGGTGGATCTTCATTTCTATTTCCCCATTTCATGCTGAATATGTTGTTTCAGTTAAAGAATGACCTAAGCCCTGACTCAGAGCACAGTTCCAAGAGACATCTGAGGCTGTTCAAGTCTGAATGGATGGGGGATCAACAGTTCAGGTCTACTGTAGGCCTTACCCTTGCAAAGAATCAGGCTGTATCCTTTTAAATATTGCTATAATATGGCTTAGCGATGTTGCGCATGATGTTCTCAGAACAAGAAATTCCACTCTCTAGTAAACTTTTAAAGTGTTCAATATTCTCAGATATCAGTGGAATACAAATCAAAACCACTTTTACATTTCCAGCTCACCCAGTTAGAACAACAACCATTAAGAATACAACTGATGGGTTCTGGCAGGCTGTAGGGGAGGGTCACCCTTATATACTGTTGGTGGCAATGTAAGCTAGTGAAGCTACTTTGGAATTCAGGCCGGAATATCTTTTTAAAAACTGGAAATATAACTACCATATGATCTGGTTATACCTCCCCTCAGAATTTACCCAAAGGATTCTATATGGTATTGAAGAGAAATTGCACATCTATGTTCACTGGTCTTCTATTTTTCAATAGCTAGAA
>NW_008331048.1:0-847 GCF_000622305.1 Nannospalax galili | reverse complement strand
TTAAATCTGTCTTTGGTGTTGTAACTATGACGTGCCATGGAGAGTTTCTTCCCTCGTCCTCTGAATTCGATGTTCTGCTGGCTTCTAGTACGTGCTGCATAACTTTAGATTTGGGAGACATTCATGTGCGATTGAAATTAAAACATCATTCAGTCTTTTGTCCTGGAGTTCTCCTCTTTCTCCTCTGTCCATAATTTGCAAGTTTGGCCTTTTAATGCTGTCCTAAAATTCCTGTATATTCCTTTCCTGTTAGTTTTTAAATAGGAATTTTCTGTTTCCTAAAAAGCACTTCTTCTACCTTTGATTTCTGCAAGGCAAACTAGTTAGGAAAACGGCAAGACAGCCCTCTCGTGGTGACTGCGGAACGCTGCAGGAAGAATTCAGGCTCTGGTTAGTCAGCGATGGGCTTCCTGGGACACTTTCTGACACATCCATTTCCTGGCAAAACTTGGTCGACAGTGGGCGGGGCCAGAGCAGAGGCCGAGACTCACCAACTTCCGCCCGACTATCGGAACACCGGGGTCCTGAAAACTCTGCACCGACCTAGGGAGCACTCCACTCGGGAGCAGCGCGGTGCTGAACAGGCGGCGTGCGGATCCAGACCGAGACTCAGCTGGATGAGAACGTTCACCCCAGCAACGGGAACCACGTGGAGCGGTTGGTGCAGAGCGGATGCGGGGCGGTCCGGGCGGGACCGGCAGATGGGAGGAGAGTGCGGACGAACCGCAGCCGCGGGAAAGATTCTTGGTCATATGATCGGAGTGGCCCGGACCCTCTGCAGTCGGCGTGAGGGGCCCGGAGCAGAGGCAGGTTCGCGAAATTCACCCGGGATTTAAGCTTTGTGCTT
>NW_008331047.1:0-255 GCF_000622305.1 Nannospalax galili | reverse complement strand
TTAATGACTTGAGCTTGAGCCCCAGGACCTACATAGTGAAAAGAGAGAACCGACTCCCTTAAATTGTCCACTGACCTCCACACATGTGCTGTGGCACGTATATGCATGCGCGTGCACACACACACACACACACACACACACACACACACACACCACAACACACACACACACAATTTTTTTTACAGCTGACTTTCTTTAGCAGTTGACTAAGTCCCATTAAGGTTCACAGGGACATGGTGAGTCAGGTAGTAATGG
>NW_008331046.1:1894-2890 GCF_000622305.1 Nannospalax galili | reverse complement strand
CCCCTCCTCTAGCTCTAGCTACATTTATCTGCATATAAATACTCAGGACTTCTTTTTAAAAATTTTTGTGTATTTTGTATGCATGAGTATGTGAAGTGCACCATGTGTGTTCAATGCCCATGGAAGCCAGAAGAAGGCATTGGATTCCCCTGGAACTGGAGTTAGGCACAGTTGTTAGCCTCCATGAAGGTACTGGGAACCCAGCCTAGGTTCTCTACAAGCACAGCCAATGCTCTTAACCACTGAGGCATTTTTCCATCCCATACTTAAATTTGTTTTTAAATAGATTCTCACAACATAGCCTAGTCTGGCCTAAAATTGAAGAACCTCTTGCTTCCTCTGCTTTATCTAGAGTGCTGGGTTTTCAGATTTGTGCCACCACAAGTCAGTCTCCCTCTCTTTCTCTTTCTCTCTCTCTCTCTCTCTCTCTCTCTCTCGCTCTCTCTGACACAAGGTAGTCTTCACAGGCCTAGAACTCACTATGTAGACCAGGTTGGCCTCCATGCTCACAGAGATTCATCCTCCTCCCAGTGCTGGAATGAAAGGCTGTGCTACCACGCCCATCCTTACACCTCTCCTTTTAAGTAATTCTGGGCATTGTGTATAAGACTCTCCCACCTTGATGTCCCTATGAATGAATCAGGCCTGGGTGGCATAGAAGAGGATGGGACACAGTTTTGTGCCCTCTTACAGTGTCAGTGATTCTGCAAAGGAATCTGAGCAAATAATGGAAGAAGAAGGTATGAGAGAGTTTGGCATATACTCCTGCCTGGAAAGCTGTGGAGACCTCCCAGAGCCTGGGCAACTTCAGGCAAGAGTCACAGGGTAAGTGATCCTTCTGAGGGAGGATCAGATTGGGGAGGCCTGTCAGGAAGTCACCAGAGTTCATACTTGAAGGGTTCAGGGTGAGAGGCATCAAAGGCTGCACACACACCCTGGGCTTGGTACCTTCCTGCCTCCCCTTCTGATAAGGGCCTGCAGATTATGTAGCAAGCA
>NW_008331046.1:0-797 GCF_000622305.1 Nannospalax galili | reverse complement strand
CCCAACTGAGGCTCCCTCAACCCAGGTGTGTCAAGCTGACACTAAAGCTATCCAGCACAACTGACCCCTTGTCAACTTGACACACAAATTAAGCCATAAGCTTTCCAATTCTTGTCCCCAAGATATGATGTTAATATCACAACCGAAGACAGTACAACCTTAAAAACCCCACAGTCCTTAAAAAATCCAAACACTTACACACACACACACACACACACACACATGTGTAATATATACAATTTGAAAGCAGTGCATATATATGGAACAGACTGACCTTTAACATCTGAGCTTATGAAAGTCTCCTGCCTCTTGCCTCTGCCTTTCAAGTTGCATACACACAGACATCTGCCATAAACTTAGCTTACAGTTTATGATGATTTTCTTATGGCAGTTTGAACTTACTAAGGCATCAGGGGTGTGACTCACCAGAATTTTATAAGTCACTTATGGATACGAGAAAACTTGGGACTTATTAGGAGAAAAGGGCTTTTGACACCTACCCAACTGTGGTATAGTCAGTTTCCACAAAGCTTCTGGAGACAGAGGCTCAAATCTAGGGTCTTATACATACAAGACGAGCGCTTTACCACTGACCTATAGTTGTAGCATATTGGGTTTTTATTCTTTCGTAATATCATACAATATATTTAGATCATATATAACCCTCAAGCTTCTCCCCAACTTCTCCTGGAACCCCTCCTAGCTTCATATCTTCCCTCATTTTTTAAAAAAACCTCACTTATTTCAATTAAATTTTTTTTGGTCTTTTTGAGACAGGGTCTCCTTGTAGCCCCAGC
>NW_008331045.1:0-290 GCF_000622305.1 Nannospalax galili | reverse complement strand
GGTTTCAGAGGTTTCTGTACCTGGATGGTTGATGCTGGTACTTTTGTGCCTATGATAAGGTAGCATGTTCTAACAGGGAACTCACAGACACAAAGACATGGTTAAGAACAGATGTACTGAGCAAGAAGGGGCTGAAATCCCACTAATCCTTTCAAACACATCTCCACGACCCCAGACTAGGCCCCACCTATTAAAGTTTCCAACAATTCCTAACAGCACCAAGCTGAGGGCTTCAAGGCCTTTCAACCCAGGGGCCTTGGGGCAGGCACTTCCTAACCACAGCAGCTTCT
>NW_008331044.1:0-565 GCF_000622305.1 Nannospalax galili | reverse complement strand
TATAATCATCCTATTATATGTCACACACAAATGTTATGTCAGATACAGAGGAAAAAAAAGTAAGATCTGGATCATTCTAGCAAATAGTTTTGATATGAGCCAGGACCCAGGGCGCCATCTTTGGCTGGCTCGGCTGTGCTCGCTTCCCACAGTGTACAACTGGGCCTCATCTATATCAGATTCTAGGAATGAGCCTTCTGAATGATGACCTGGGACTAAATAATATGTGGCCCCTGCATGCATAAAATGCAATGCTTGAGGGGCTGGAGAGATGGTTCAGCAGTTAAGAACACTGGTTGTTCTTGGAGAAGACCCAGGTTTGAATCCCAGCACCCACATGGCAGCTAACGGTTGTCCATAACTCCAGTCCCAGGCGGATCCGGCAGCTTCTTCTGACCTCCACGGGCATTGCACGACACGGTTACACTTACCTACGTGCAGGCAATACATGCATACACATAAAATAAAAATAAAAATAGATTAAAATTTTTTTTTAATGTGATGCTTGGCCAACAGCCACACCTTGCCTACCTCTGTTTCTGAATTAACATTCTTGAGACTAATA
>NW_008331043.1:0-470 GCF_000622305.1 Nannospalax galili | reverse complement strand
TACAGCAGAGCAGTGGAGAGTCCACAGAGAGGTAGAATGAGTCCTGATAGTATAACCTGCTCGGCCTCATCACATCAGTTTTAGATACTAAAGTAAGATGGAAGCTCAGAACACTGTAAGACTTCATGCTGAACGTAAGACATTCCTGGGAGAACACAGAGGTCACATGTTTCACTGCCAATGCGAAGCATTCCCCATACCACGATGCTGTAGTTAATTATCAGAGGATCCACTGAATTTTGTCTATGGAAGACATTTCAAAACAGCTAATTCCCAAAATGTGCACCACAATAGAAAACCATGTGTTCACGATCTGCTCCAAAGCAATCAGGTTCAGAATCTGTCCTTGAGGTAGCATTTCTCTGTCTCTGTGTTTCTCTCTGTCTCTCTAAATGAGATATGATTCATAGCCTATATACCTTATATAGTCTTATTATATGTCTTATGTACATACATATATTTAAATTTAT
>NW_008331042.1:0-604 GCF_000622305.1 Nannospalax galili | reverse complement strand
ACATAAGGAAATTGAAACAGAAATACAAAATCTCCCAACTAAAAAAAAAAAACCCAGGACCAGATGGGTTTAAAGCAGAATTTTACTAGACATTTAAAGAAGATCTACATCCAGTACTACTGAATTTATTCAAAAACATAGAAATAGAGGGAGAACTTCCAAATTCCTTCTATGAAGCCAGCCTCACTCTAATACCAAAGCCAGGTAAAGATGCAACTGAAAAAGAAAACTATACACCCATATCCTTAATGAACATAGATGCAATAATTTTCAACAAAATACTTGAAAATCACATACAGACAAACTTCAAAAAGATCATCCACCATGATGAAGTTGGCTTTTTCCCAGAGACACTGGGATGGTTCGGTATACGTAAGTCAATAATCTTCATACATCATATAAATGGGCCCAAAGACAAGAACTACACCATCATGTCAATAGATGCAGAGAAGGCTTGACAAAATTCAACATGCATTTATGTTCAAAGTCTTAGAGAGAATTGGACTGGAGAAAACACAACTCAACATAATTAAAGCCGTATACAACAAACCCCCAGCCAACATCACTCTAAATGGAGAAAAACTGGAAGCATTCCCATTGAAAT
>NW_008331041.1:0-1024 GCF_000622305.1 Nannospalax galili | reverse complement strand
AACACATGTTAACAAGGGAGATATGGATAATAATGGGGTTATTTTAAGAGGCAGGGGGGAAGGTTATACAAGGAACCTAGCAGATAAAGGGAAAGAAGGAGTTCAAGAGAGGTGGGACCATAGGAGAAGGGTATTATTAAGGGATAAATGGAAAAAACAAGGGCACCTTAAATGGGGAAACCATGGTGGAAGGTTTGGACAATGTGAGAGATAAACAATGCCTACCTAGTTTTGGAAAACCAGACGGAACCATGTTAGATCAACAACCTACTGATAAATTATACATACAGATCAAAGAATGTAATATATGCCCGGCCAGGGTTTATCTGAAAGAATTTGGTCTTTGTCCAAGCTCTATCTACATGGAATATGGTAATTAAGAGTCCCAGACTGGTGGAACTAACCTTCTTATATGTTTAACAGCCATACTTTGAGGCCTATACTAATTTGGTCGAGGGGATATAACGGAGAGTTTTTGCTCCTTGCCCTCCTAGGTCGACTAAGTTCCAGGGGACTATGAGCATCTCTCAAAATATCCTATAACTTTGGTGAGTCACCTGTCCTCTTCAGCAAGGATGCCATGGAGACCCAACCAGATGGACCTGAACAAGTGTCTAGTCTACAACGAGGAAGGTCAACACAGAGGAATCATTTCCTCCATGCTTCCAAGCGAAGCCAGCCATGGTTGAGCAGGACCTCTGACTTATCTTCACATAGATGGAACTGGTAAAAGAAAGGAGCCAGGGGCTCCTCCCAAGCCCATGTGACCCCTGAGGAACAGATCCTTAAGAGTAAAAATAAATTGCTTTATCTGGGCCAATTGTAAGGTTCTAAACACCAAAAAGGAAAGTATAACCAAAGATTAATGGGGTTAATATAATTTTTAAGAGTCCATATGTATAGCTAAAGGTTACATAATGACTGCTCTTGCAGGGGACCCAGATTTGGTAATAAATAGCCAAAGTAAGGAGACTGTGCAGAGTGTCTGCAGAGAGTGGGTCCATGGACAGGACTCCTATATTAC
>NW_008331040.1:0-364 GCF_000622305.1 Nannospalax galili | reverse complement strand
TGATTGCCCAGGGCTAAGTTGAAAAGCAATGGACTAATTTGTCTGGTTGAATAAATTTCAAGACAGCCTAATGTAGAAATGGTGGCATGGCTATTAGTGGTCAATATTATACAGATTTACAGGGAAAAAGAGCAAATGGGGTAGAAAGAAATAAAGAGTGTACAGGATGGATTGAAAAAGATCCTTAGGAACATAAATATTGGAGCTTTGGCATGTGATGGAGAGGATCCCATTGGTAAGGAGATTAAAGTGATTAAGGAGGGGCCTAGAGATTCACACTTGAACAATGGAGAGAATGCCTCCACGGAAAGAAAACATCCAATTAAGCCTCCAACTTGTGAAAGGAAAATGCTGCAGGAACAAC
>NW_008331039.1:0-652 GCF_000622305.1 Nannospalax galili | reverse complement strand
ATTATCGGTAAGTTCTTATAAGGCTGATGTAGTCAATTGCTCATTTAAAAACATAGCAATAGGTCATTATGCAGAGGATGGGTGGAGCTGTGAATCCAGAATCTCCTAGCACTATGGCCAGAGATTCACACTCTGTGGAAAATGCTGTAGTGACTACTCCATAGAGCCATGATGCTGTAGTGAATACGCCATAGAGCCATGTTTCCCCACAGAGATACAAGACAGTCATTCATACTCATGAGAATTTACTCTTGGTAATCTGTGATAGGTGATGTGGGAAATGACTGACAATGAATCAAATGACTGAAATTTTAACCATGAAAATGTACATTTAAGATGAACTAACTCTGAAAAGACTTACAGAATCCATCTCTAAGACAACAGGTAAAAACAGAAAGAGAGGAAACAAATTCTCAGCATCAGGAATGATAAATTCTAGAGACAGAGCCAGGTGTGGTGGCTCAAACCTGTAATCCCAGCACTTGGGTGGGGATAGCCCATCAGCAGCAGGATAACTGATTTCAAGGCCAGTCTGAGCTATGTAGTGATCTCCAGGCCAGTCAGTGCTGCAGGATGAGATCCTGTCTAAAGCAAAACAAAACAAAATAAAACAAGAGCTCCACTTACAGCCTGGGGATGTAGCTCAGTGCCT
>NW_008331038.1:0-839 GCF_000622305.1 Nannospalax galili | reverse complement strand
GTGCGTGGGCACACCTGGAAGCGGCAGCGGGTCTGGTTCCATGGGCTTTTCCGCCATGCCGCATCCTGCATCTCTGTCCGCCGCTTTAGTGCTGAAGGTCTCACAGCACCACGGCTCTGCGTCTCTGTCGTGGCCGCGGGTTTCTGCTTCTCTGCTGCTTCCCTGCGTCTTCAGTGGCTCTCTGCTCCTGGGGCTTTGCCCAGCCATGTCCCGCCCTAATTTCACCCATGCACTTTCCTCAAGATGTGAGATCCACCGGCTGCTGGATCATGCTGGAAAATGCGAGGCGGCTAAGGGCTCCATGAGTCGATGACGGGGGAATGCCACCCCCTGGGGTGACTGGAATGCAGGCAGGGCGACACAGTATTCAGCTTTCTGTGTTACAGCTCTTTATTCTGCTCAGCTCCAAGTCTTTCCAGCTCTGTTTCCAGCTCCGTTTCCAGCTCCAAATATTGAGGGGAAACCAGGGAACTTTATACCGTGGAGGTAGTGGTAAAAGCTTTAGCTGATAGGCACTTTGTGAGACACCCTATTTACATGTGGAAGTGGGCTCCTGCCATGCTGCCAGACCGCTGACTGCCTGAAACATCACACAGGAAAGCATGGTATTTCCAGAGCCAGAGGCCATGTTTATGTTAGGGCATTTGTGGCGGGCACTTCAAAAAGTGAGTCAGGAAAATGCTAGGAAAGACACACTGTTGTGAAAGGAGTCTCTGCATATGGCTCCGAGCTCATGAGCTATCCGGACATGAAGTAACTTCTACTTTACATAACAGAGGGACCCAACATCTCCTCCTCTTTGATTTAGATATGAAGAAGTGCCATTACCAGCCCTAAGG
>NW_008331037.1:10986-11783 GCF_000622305.1 Nannospalax galili | reverse complement strand
GTACTAGAAAGATCCCAGTCCCAGGCTGTGTGTGTGGGCACTAACTCAGAGGGCGTACAGTTGGCCTGAGTAATACCAGGTAGAAGCACAGGTGGGCAGGGATGCTCTAGCTGGCTTTAAGTCCAGAAAACCCCAGCCTCAGACAACTTCCCCATATGCAGGCAATTCTGAGCTAGGGTTGGTCTGACTCATCCACCAAGGCCATTAGCATTGTGTTCTCTCCACCAAAGCTTTCCCAAGGGCACATGCAGATGTCAGGAAGAACTGGAGAAGTCACAGATTTATTTCATAGGCTTAGAATGTAATTTTAATCTGCTAGCTTCCATTTCCAAACTCATTAAGCCTTCAGTGAGTACCAAATTAGCATATAATTCATTTCTGAGATTAAAGGTGTTAGGAATAAATGAAGATGGCTAAATACCCATAAAGTATTCATAACACGAACTTACTGCTGAGCGGATTCTCATGTGAAAAAAAGTAACAGGCATGGTAACTACTCCTAATCATCAGCCTTAAGGAAGCCTTCCTCTTAAAGTGACTTCTCAGCATTAACATATCTAAAGACAAAGCATCAACAAAAAAAAGAGCCTTTACAAAATATAATGTTTTGGATATAAGCATATTTTTCTGAGGGTTAAATCTTCACACTGCATAATTCAGTCTATCTGACTAAAAAACAAGAACAAAAAACAAACAAAACCTACAAATATTTTTGAGCCCCTGCTTGGGCCAGACATTTTGCCAGGTTTTGCTGGGAACAGAAATATGAATCAACACCCATTGTGTGCCAGGCCCTG
>NW_008331037.1:5798-7054 GCF_000622305.1 Nannospalax galili | reverse complement strand
GTCTATAATTCCAGATCCATGGAATCTGGTGTCCTCTTCTGACCTTTGTGAGATTTCATGATATGGGTGCACTTACATACATGCAGGCAAAACACTCATAAACATAAAACAAAAATAATAAAATGCATTTTTCACTTTTTTAAAAATTAATTTTAAAAAAGAAATTGCCCAGGATGGGTCTGCTCTGAGGAAAGGTCTTTGCTGCACTTGGTAAAGAGTAGCCAGCAGAAGGAAGCAGCTTGTGGTTGTTCTGGGGCTCACAGGGGCCGAGGTGGAGAAGGGCTCTAACCCCTGCCTCACCTGGCCTTCCACTCTGTGGCTTTGTCTCTCACTCCTCCAGGTGCTGCTGGATCCCTCCAAATAGTCATAAAACCCTGGATGTCAGGTCAAGTTGCTACACTAGCTGGCTCATGCTGAAGAAGCAGCAAACAGACGTCACATCAGCTTCATCCTGCAGCTGCTGACCATCACGGAAACACCACAGGAAACAGAGCATCCCTGTGGGAACCCAGCACATGAAAAGGCTGGCGTCAGCCCAGGGGGTCAGTCTGTCCCACCCAAAGGCGCCAGTCAGGATTCTACCTAACTGACCCACAGACTGTTAAACACTACTCCCCAAGGAATCAATTTGATGGGCCTCGCTCACTCAGCCGCAGGGCATCTTCTCAGCCCTTGTGGTTAGGGAGCATTCTGTGAAGATCTCCCAGAGGAGTCTGCCCAGGATGGAGCAGGATTCCAGTACTTAAATAGTAGTCCGGGCTCTGGCTGGTTGCAATGTGATCTTTGCTTTGCTTTTCTGAGCTTTATTGATCTCAATTATGAAATAGATTCTGGAGAAAGTCTGTCTAGGGTAGCTCTGAGGAAAACAGTTCAGACTGTCCCCAGGTTGGGAACACAGTGTTTACTTGCAAACAAGTTTAGAGTTTGCAAAGCACTCTTCTGCGTGCTTTGAAGGATCAAGAAATATAGACACCAGGCTCGCCCTGAGCAAGCATAATGCCCAGTAAAGGCAATTGTCAGGTAAGTAACATAAAAATTCAAAGGAAGCAGGAGTAAGAGTTATAATGAAAGCTTTCAACATTCAAGTTTCAAAGAACAAAAGACTAAGTCTAAGTGGAAAACCAGAGATTTGATAGAGATAATATAGAAAACAAGACAAACTCTTCAGTCACAGTGGTTAAAGTACAAGATAAATATGGGAAAGTCTCACACAAACAATGGGATATAAATGATAGTCAATCTATTATAAAGTTTTA
>NW_008331037.1:0-1480 GCF_000622305.1 Nannospalax galili | reverse complement strand
CTCATGCTCATGGATTGGAAGAATTAATATTGTGAAAATGAACATCCTACCAAAAGCAATATATAGATTAAGTGCAATCCCAATCAAAATCCCCATGACATACTTCACAGAATTAGAAAAAAATCCTTAAATTCATATGGAAGCACGAAAGACCCCAGATAGCCAAAGCAGCACTAAGCACAAAGAGCAATGCTGGAGGGATTACTATACTGGCTTTCAAAGTATACTACAGAGCTGTAGTCATAAAAACAGTGTGGTACTAGCACAAAAATAGATCAATGGAACATCATTGAAGACCCAAACCCGAGTACACACAATTTCAGGCACCTGATATTTGACAAAGATGCTAAGAACACACAATGGAGGAGAGACAGCATCTTCAACAAACGGTGCTGGCAAAACTGGATCTCCACCTGTAGAAGAATGAAACTAGATCCTTATCTTTCACCTTGTACAAAAGTCAACTCCAAATGGATCAAAGACCTCAATGTGAAACTGGAAACCCTGAAACTATTAAAAGAAAATATTGGCAGTAACTTACAAGATGTAGGTATAGGAAAGAATTTTCTAAATCGGACAGAAGTTGCTCAGGATTTAAGGTCAGCAATCAACAAGTGGACCCTCATTAAACTGAAAAGCTTCTGTACAGCAAAGAACCAATCAAAAAAGTGAAGAGAAAACCCACAAAGTGGGTGACACATCTGACAGATGTTTAACATCTAGAATATACAAAGAATTAAAAAAGAACAAAGTGAGAAACCAAATGACCTAACTAAAAGATGGGTTAAAGATCTAAACAGAGAGTTCTCAAAGGAAAAAATAAAGATGGCTAAGAAACATCTTAAAAAGTGTTCAACATCATTAGTAATTAGGGAAATGCAAATTAAAACCACCCAAATTTTACACCTTATCCCAATCAGACCGGCTAGGATCAAGAGAACAAATGATACCAAATGCTGGTGAGGGTGTAGAGAAAGGGGAACAGTCATTCACTGCTAGTGGGATTGCAAACTCGTGCAACCCCTTTGGAATACAGTGTGGAGAATTCTTAAAAAACTAAAAATGAACCTTCCATATGACCCGGTTATACAACTAGTCAATGTTTATCTGAGAATGTTTGGGTTTTTCCCAAGCTTTATTTACATAGCACATAGTAATTAAAAGTACCAGACTGGTGGAACTAACCTTCTTGGATGTTTAAAGCCATACTTTGAGGCCTATACTAATCTGGTCAGAGGGACTTAAAGGACAGTTTTTGTGCTCCTTGCCCTCCAAGGTTGACTAAGTTCCAGGGGACTATGGAGCATCTCTCAAAATGTCCTATAACTGTGGTGAATCACCTGTCCTCTTGTTCAGGGAGGCCTTGGAGACCCCATGAGATGGACCTGAACCAGTGTCCAGTCTACAAAGAGGGTCTACTCAAAGGAATCATTTCCTCCATGCTTCTAAGTGAAGCCAGCCATGATCGAGCAGGACCTTT
>NW_008331036.1:1813001-1845851 GCF_000622305.1 Nannospalax galili | reverse complement strand
AAAGAATTTAAGAATGGACCCAAACAGAAGCTTTTATAATTTTATTAGAATTTTGAAGAAAAATCCTCAGTACAGGTGAGCTGGTAATCTTGGCAGCTGCCTTGAAGAGGTGAATGGTGGGAAAAAGGAAAGAAAGCCATGAAGCCATGCAGGTTTAGAGCCTGTATGGAGGTCAGACATATGGCTGACTGGCAGTCACATGGCTGGGAGAAGGAAAATTTAGAGAAAAAGTAAAGAAACACAAGATGCTAGGGGCAGCCCAAAACCTTAAAGAAAGCATGTTTACAAAGAAAGGCATGAAGAAGAAAAGGGAGATTACACTTTTCTAGAGAATTCAGAAAAGCGTCCAGACTTACAGACTATGTGGCTGTGACGGGTCAGAACTTCTGCAGAGTTCTGTGCTGCAAGACAGGATTCCAAGCAGGAAAATTCACTACTTCATTAGTGCACTGGGTATTCCACCTCTCTACTTACCATAACTTACCATAACTTTACCTGCCTTCCTAGGGTTGGTTCTGTCACCAGGTGATTAACTGTTGAGACTGGAAAGGTGGGTCCTCCAAAAGACAGACAGGGATTTTTATAGTCTTGACCAGTTAAACTTATGGAGCTTTTGCTACTCTAACAAAATGACCTCCCAATGTTGCCTGTGGTTGTGCTCAAGACTAGATTCTCATCACTAATTCTCATCTAAGCTCAAGTCTGGTACAGTGACTTTAGATGCTCACTGGTTAACTCTAGGAATCTTTCTTTCTTCCCCCAAACTAAATGCATAGGCCTTCTTCTCATTAGCACCGTTGAGGCTGTGATGTCCTCTGTGGCTGCCAAGCAAGGGGTTTTGCTTGCTTCTCTAAGTGTCCTGTCACATAGATAAATTTCAGGGCACTCGTTGGCTCCAGGCCTCTCTCTGGAGTTTCCTCAGCAGGACTAATTTGATATATTGGCTCAAAAAATCCCATCAGCCCAGCCAGATTTGGAGCTGAGGGTAAGGATAGTTTATAGGAGCAATAACAACAGAAATGTCTTCTCAGAGACAGGCAAATAATTTCCTCTCTGCTCCAGTCCAATACCATTTCCCTTAATCTTTTTAATGCCTGGGAAGTGGCGGCTTCCTCTGTCCTTAAAGCCAGTTTTCTCCCCTGAAGGTTAATGTATTGAAAGAGAGCAGACCCATGTTTCTGCTCCTCTGGGCTGGCACCCTATTTCCTTTAGTTTCATTTGTCAATATAGTCAAATGCCTTAGGGCTGAAAGGCATGATTCATAGTCACTGGTGGTCCAGGTTGAGTTAAGGACCCGGCTTAGAAAAGGAATTGAGAAGCAAGCTGGCTACCCAGGCTTCACGGTTGGATCTTTTGTCCACCTGGCTGGGCTGCTGATGACTTAGCAGCCTATTCATCTGACTTAGGCTCCTGATGGACTTAGTATCTCTTGGTGCTCCTTTAAGCCAGGTGCCTGATTTATTCTTTTGTTTCCCATTTCCCTGTACAGTGTTTTTACAATGACTTCCTATCTTTCTTTACCTCCCAAGGAAAACAGCTTACTTGAGATTTTGGACTTCCCTGAAGACAGCTACCATCTTCCTCCCTGAGGATCATCCTGTGTACTGAAAGCAGGTGCAGGAGATGCGCCTTTCCTTCAGTGACATCTACTGTTCTCCAATACTTGGCACCTCTGTTCTTATACTTTAAAACAAGCCCTTTTGGGGTTGAAGAGATGGCTCAGCAGTTAAGAACTCTGGCTGCTCTTGTAGAGAGCCTGGGTTCAATTCCCAGCACCCACATGGCAACTAACAACTGTACGCAACTCCAGTTCCAGGGGATCCAATGCCCTCTTCTGACCTCCACGGGCATTGCATAACACAGGTGCTCTTACACACATGCAGGCAATATACTCATACACCTAAAATAAAAAACAAATTTCTCCAGGATTCCACCATTATTTTGCAGCTGTTTTGCTTTTATAATGACTAGGACTTTTCTGGTAAGTTTTTGGTGATCATCCATGTTGACTTTAATTATAGAACATTATTCTTGCTACAGTTTGTAGTAAGGATTGGAATAGGGCCTTGTGCATGCTGGGCAAGTGCTTTGCCACTGAGTTATATCCCCACTTCTCTTTATCTTTCTTATTTTGAGGGTCTCTCTAAGTTGCCCAAGCTTGAACTCATTTTGTAATCCAAGCGCACCTTGAATTTATAATCCTTTTTAAAAGCTAGCATAATAGGTGTGTGTGTGTGTGTGTGTGTGTGTGTGTGTGTGTGTGTGTGGTTTGCTACTCTGCAGTCTCATAGGGTTAACTGGTCAAAAATGAAATCTCTAGTTCATCTGTTAGAAGTCCCACCATTCAAGTTTTGCTAGTCAATATCTGGTAATAGGACCACCCCCTAGAAAAGTGGTTCACCCTAAGTCATGCTAAATAGATGGAGAATAGCTAGGGGGCTAATGAGATAGCAAACTTTTCTTGCCTGTATCCCACTTCCTAGCACAGTGCTTCTGGATCCAGCCACAGACATACAGCTAGCTCTCTGTAAGTCTGCCATCTTTTCTGAATTCTTCAGAAAAGTGTAATCTCTCCTTTTCTTCCTCATATCCCCTTTCTAAACATGCTTTTTAAAAATACTTTGGGCTGATCTAGCATCTTATTATTTCTTTACTTTTTCTGAAAAGCTTCCCCCAGACCCCATGTGGCTGCCAGTCTGCCACGTGCCTGACCTCCATGCCAGCTCTAAACCTGCGTGTCTTCACGGCCTTTTCCTTCTCCCCTCCATTCTCCTCCTTGAGGTAGCTGCTGAGATTTACAGCTCACCTGTCCTGAGGATTCTTCTTTAAATTCCAATAAAATTGTCCCAAAGCTTCCATTTGAGTCCATTCTTAAATTCTGTTATTATTGAGACCAAGAACACTCCAGGAGATGCTCTTTCTCCCCTGTATCAGTTCCACCAGGTTCAGCTAGTTAATCATCCTTTTACTAATATTCTTCATATTAGCTATTAATGTATGAACTCAAGTACTTTCTGGAGTACTTGAAAGATTTTGGTTCAAAGCAAGTTAGGGCTGGGAGCAGAACCCCAGGCCCCCTTCCAGGCCTGCAGTCCCATCACTGTGTCTGTAGCAACCTCTGAGTTCTCAGGGCTTCAGTTTACTTATGAACAAACAGAGCATATTTTACAACATAGCTGTGGCTCCTTTCCAAGTTTTACGTTCTCAGTGCCTGCTATGATCATCAGTATTATTTATTTATTTATTTATTTATTTATTTGAGACAGTGTTGGACAATGCAGTTCAGGTGAGCCCGACTCACTGTGCAGCCCTAGTTAGCCTCCAATGCCTGGTCCTCCTCTCTGTTGAATGCTGGGGTTTCAGGTGTGCATCATCGTGCTTAGAAAATCACCCACACTTTATTGTTTTAAAATCACATTTAAACCTGCCATTTTGAAGAAACTTAGCATTTCTTTTGTTTGGAAACAGTTTTTCCATACTTCCATAGGAGATTTGCTTGTAGGAAGATCTCTCAAATGAGACTCAGATGACAAAAGAGAAAGGAGATATGGGACAGGAGCTGAGAAGAGGAACTGCAGAACAGAGGTTAAAACGAAGCATTTGGGAGATAGCTGGGTTGCAGCAGCGAGTGACAGCACGGCTTCCACTGATTGATCCTTTCTCTGCATTGGTCATTGCTAAGGATTTCTTCCCCCAGATGACAACCTTGTATTCTGTCTTTAATCCTTTCCACATTTCTTTCTTAGAAATGTTTTATAGAACATATTTTGCATGAGTATAGTATTATACATAAATGTACACTACTTGTTTGTACAAATGTATGTCTGTCAATTCTATGTATGTATGTATATAGGTAATATATAAAATATATAGGTAAATTATATATATAGGTATGTATATATGTAGGCAAATTATATATACATATATACTTTATCTAGAGAAGAATAGAGATCATACACAAATACATATGTATTACTCTGTTTTGGTGGCTAAATTACACATCCTATTATATCTGTAGCTGGGAATATACAGTTTCCTATGGAAAGGAGTTAGTTTTTACAGACATTAATTTTCCATAATACATTCTTCTTTTAGTCCTGCTCCTGATCTGAATCTGGGCAGGTCCTTCTTTTTTGAAGTTCAGATAAGTAATGACATTTGTTCCTTTCAATGTAATCTCTTCAAACCTTGTAATCCGGTGGAGAATGTCTATGTGACATGTTGAGCAATAATTAACTTCCTTAATAGGCATTTTCACTTGCAGGGCTTTCTCTTTCCCAGATGTGTCTATCAGTCTGGAGCATTTTCTTCCAGCAGCCGCCTACAGTTTTTCAAGCTATTTCTTTCTATACTTGCTTTCCCTCTGTCTGCTACTGGACGTTTTGTGACACCTGCTTTTCTTCTAGGCCTATGTCCTCTGTCCCAGTCTTATTTCCAACATTTTAGTCTCTAATTAAAGTACGACATTTTCTTGGCTCACAGATTTCTTCTCATTCACTCTTAATTTTGACACTTCTAAATATTTCCTTTCTAATTAAAATTAATGTAATAGTGGTTGCTTCTACCTAACACTGGAGCAAAGGCATATGCAATTACGTTTTGGATGTGCAGCCGTATATATTTTGGGAAGATATTTCTTCATGGACTCTGAAAGAAAAGGCTTTCTTCTAGATTCTGAGGATTGATTACCTAAATGAGAGTATTTAAAGTTTAGGGTTAGGAATTTAGAAGGTACTCCATAAATGGTGATCCCTTTGGGTTTCACTGTACAATTGTTAGTCACAGGGGTGTGAATCAAGAAGATATGCATATAAGAAGTTGCTCTTTCCCAAACCCCTCCTACCGGACTAGTGCATATTTACAAAACGAGACATTGCAGAGTGAGTTTTTGGAATCTTGCATCTTCATGTGATAGGAAACAAATTCAAGCTATATTAAACAAAATGGCCTGATGCAGTAATAAAATATGCTTTACAAATCAAGAGTAAAGCTCTCAATGCAACAGGACTTTCTGCTGTTACTTATGTGCATCTAATTTATCCCTCTTCCTCTGAGCGCATCTCATTTTCCTGTGGCATGAAAGACTGATTTATATGTCCACAAATCAAGTGTTCTAAGAGAGAGAGAGCTGGTCTCGACCAAGTTCAGAATTCCCATGGGAAAGATAAATATTTGCCTCTCTTGTGTGAGGTTCTGACCTGTAGATGTCTGGGAAGTTGAGGTCTCAGGGGAGATACCATTCCAACTCACATAAGATCAATGTTTTCTCCCCAGGTTCATAGGTCAAAATTATTGGTGTCATAATTCTATGCTTAAACATGGGGATTCCACTCCCTTGGTTTTCTCCCTTCCCCATCTCCCACCCTTCCTAGTCTTTACCTCCTTTACTGAAGGCTCCTCATGTCCTGGCTGTAATCCCTGGAGGGTCTCACACCCCCATGACTTTCCTGTCTGTACTTACTCACTACATGATTTCTTCTAGACTTCTGACTCTATTATTTATTTATTATTTTATGTGTATGAGTGTATTGCCTGCATGTATTAAGTGCACCCATGTTGTGCAATATACAGGGAGGAGAAGGAGGGGGTGTTGAATCCCCTGGAACTGGAGTTACAGACGGTTGTTATCTGCCATGTGGGTGCTGGGAATCCAACCCAGGTCCTCTGCAAAAGCAGCCAGTGCTCTTAACTGCTGAGCCATCTCTCCAGTCTTCTGGCTTTAAAGACTGAAATGCTAATGTCTCTCACACCGATGTTCTTCCTATCTATCATCTATCTATCTATCTATCTATCTATCTATCTATCTATCTATCTATCATCTATCTATCTACCATCTATCTATCTATCTATCTATCTATCTATCTATCTTCTATCTATCTATCTATCATCTATCTATCTATCATCTATCTATCTATAATCATCTTTCTTTCTATGTATCCATCTATCTATCTATCTATCTATCTATCTATCTATCTATCTATCTATCTATCTATCTATCTATCTATCTATCTATCTATCTATCTATCTATCTATCTATCTATCTATCTATCTATCTATCTATCTATCTATCTATCTATCTATCTATCTATCTATCTATCTATCTATCTATCTATCTATCTATCTATCTATCTATCTATCTATCTATCTATCTATCTATCTATCTATCTATCTATCTATCTATCTATCTATCTATCTATCTATCTATCTATCTATCTATCTATCTATCTATCTATCTATCTATCTATCTATCTATCTATCTATCTATCTATCTATCTATCTATCTATCTATCTATCTATCTCATCTATCATCTATCTATCTATAATCTATCATCTATCTATCATCTATCTATCTATCATCTATCTATCATCTATCTATCTATCTATCTATCTATCATCTATCTATCTATCTATCTATCTATCTATCTATCTATCTATCTATCTATCATCTATCTATATCATTTACCTTCAGCTGCATACCTGTGCATAGGACAGAGGACCAGGGAGGAGCACAGACTTTGGAATCATGATACCTAGATTTAATTCTCTTCTTCAGCCAATTTATATGAGCAAATTACCTTCTCTGTGCTTCATTTTTCTCATCTGTATAATGCATATGATAACAGACTCTACTTCAGTGGGCTATCATATTAATTATATATTAATAATTTATATGTATTATTATATTAATTGAATAGTTTATATATACAAGCTACTTGGAATGGTGCTTAGCATATTAGAATTGCTAGATAAGTGTTCTACCAGTGAGCTGCATCCCCAATCCTTATCTGAGAATTGTTATATAAATATTTGCTTTTATTATTTTTAGACATCTCAAATATACCACATATTAAGCTAAAAACTTGTCTTTCATTTCCTTTCTACCTTTGAGCCACAGATATGAAAAATAATTAAATACTTTTCCAGACATTTCTTTTCTCAACCTCCAGCATATTTCCATTCTTTTCTCTTAGCTCATAATCTTGTTTCTTATTTTCTTGACTAGATCTACTGCTCTTTGCTAACTTTTCCAACTCACATAAGATCAATGTTTTCTCCCCAGGTTCATAGGTCAAAATTATTGGTGTCATAATTCCATCTATTAAGTGGCCTATTTTCTTTGTAAGCAATTACTAATCTGTCAGCAGGTACAGTGGCATTACTGAATGCCATACTCTTTACCAACACTACCACTCAAGACACGCCCACTCATTCCTTCATTATCAGCCTCAGATGGACAAGTGTTCTCCCACTGGCCACCCTTGCATCTCTCCATTCTGTTTCCCACAGAGTAGCCCAAGGGTTTATTATCTGCTTTCCTTAGCAGAGTGACACTTTCTCAAGAGCAGGAACAGTGCTGGGCCTGGAGTAAGCACTCAAAAAATGGTTGAAAGAATCCACAGCTCTGAGTTTACCGCCAAGCCAGGTTCACTTTTTCATTTCTTATGCATAACGCTCTCAAAGAGCAGGCGCTCAAAATACATTTGTTCGATGAATTGCTACATTACTGGGAAGTGGTACAAGTAAGTCACACATTACTTTTAGCTTCTTTGAAGTGTCCCTTTGTTCCTTTCATTGTAAGTGCACCATACATTTTCACAGTGATACTTTCTCTAGAATTAGTGATGGACCATTTGTTAGGATGAAGATCTGCAGATCACAGTGGATAAAACAGAGCCAGAGGAAGGGGTTTAATTGAACAGGAAGTACAGAAACAGATCTGCCTGAGAGATGGTATGCTGGGAAATGAAGGCATGAACCCCACATGGGGGATATACTAGCTCTAGATACAGGGAAATGGGAATCTGCACTTTTAGATGATGAAAAAATGACCTTGGCAGTTTAGCCCAGGTTTAGCTCCATGGATATGGGAACAGAGACCACACGAGGGTGAAGAGGAACTGAATGTAGGCAGAAGAGAGATTATAAAGCTTCCAGAGGCTAAAATGAGATGTCAGACTTCTGGTTGCTCTGGGAGAAAAGTTTCAAATTATAACCAGGAAAGGAAAACATATTATATGTTTGTTATAGTAAGGTAACATCTATGAAGGGAGGTCTTCTTAAGTTATTGAGGACTTATTATGTGTCAGGGAATACATTAATAATTGGTACTTACATAATATTCTACCATATTCCTTTGACAAACCTCCGAAAAAGGTAATATTAGGTTTATCTGAGGGTAAAAGGAAGGTCAAGATAGAAAAGTTCCTGTAGGCATAGGGTCTGAATATACTTCTGTTCCCCAATCCCAAACTTCTTTTGGAAATAATATTTTGTTAACTCTTTGAGAATTTTATACTGCATACAACATATTTTCATCATATTAAGGCCTACTCTTACCCTGAATCCTCCAAGACTCAACCCCTCCAAACTTCGTATTCTGTCTTTTTAAATAACATACTGAGCCCAATTTGTGCTGCCCATACACAACCCAAATCTCTTTTTAAGTTTCTTTTAACTTTAAAAAAATGTATGTGTATGTATATGTGTCTGTGTCTGTGCGTGTGTGCATGTGTGCACACCACATTTCATACACAGATGCCCTGTGGAAGCCAGAAGAGGGTATCAGATCCCCTGGATCTGCAGTTGCAGGCAGGTATGAGCCACCTTGTATGGGTGCTGGGAACCAAATGTGGGTCCTCTGGAAGGGCATCAAGTACTCTTAACCACCCACCACAAGCTTCTTTTTTTAAATGAGTATTCGTATTGAGCTTTTGTGCATTTCATACAATAAATCTTAATCGTATTTAGTCCTCCTCTCCACCCCACACCCCCCTTCACAAGTTATTTCGTGCATTCTGTTAAGATCTATCTGGTCAAGCTTTTGTTCCCAGATGTCCCTCGGTGCAAATTCATCCTCTGGAGTCTCTTAGTGTAGTTCATCCTCTGGAGTCTAGTCAACATACCTAGAGTCATTGCCTTAAAGAAGATCAACCCTTACCCAGCAGTAATCAGTTGCCAATAGCTCCTCAACTAGGATTGGGGTCTGATGCCCATTTTCCCAGTTCTATGCTGGGTTTTTGTCTGATTGAATAGGCATGGGTATTGTGCATGGTGTCACCATTGCTGCAAGTTCATATGAACAAGTTCCCAGACACATGAAAGCCTCTTTTTCCTTATGTTCATGGACCAATCCTACCCTTACAATCCTTCTGTCCCCTCTTCCACAATGGTCCCTGACCAGTGGGTGGGTGAGGTTTAATACAGGAGTTCTATCCAGGGACACACACTCTGCAGTCTTATATTCTCTACACCTTGGCCAGTTGGGGCCTTCTGTGTGCATTACACGCTGTTGCATGAGGAAGTTTTCTGGTGAGAGTTGAGAGATGCATTAGTATTCTCTCTACCCTTGTTCCATTATGCTTCACGAGCCTTAGATATAGAGGTCCAACTGTAGATGTGTCACTTAGGGCTGGGCATCTCTTAGACACATAGTCTGTGTGTGACCAGTTGTGGAACTCTAATAGCTTTCATCTGTTGCAAAAAAAGCTTCTTTGATGCATAGTGAATGGCATATTTCTCTGCAAATAAAAAAATCTTTATTTAGCATACAATAAGAAATTACATTTGTCTAGAGATATGATGGAGATAGGGTTTTCTAAAGGATCTCTGACCTCTCCAGCTATGTGTATTTGGCTATGTTTGTAGGGCCACTGGTGAGAGGGTTTTAAGTCCAATTTAGCTGCTGGTTAACCCCATGATAAAAGTGCCATTACTGCACTGCTATAACTTATTGTGCTGGCCGTTGTTGTGGTTATTAGGTTTTAAAGCTGGGATTGGAACATTAATTGATTTTTCTCCCTTAGCAGGTTGCATAGTATCCTCTAGAACTATGAGAGCTAGTCTTCAGGGAGGAGGCTTCCAGGTCAGTTCCAGTTCCATTGCTCCAAATCCTGTATCTGAAGTATGTCCTGTCTTCAGCAACACATCTTACCTTCAAGTTCTGGGACGTAATCAAGAGCTGTGTCAATAGACTGTTATATTTGGGAGTCTCTTGAATTACCCTGACCGGCAACTCAAAGGGAAGTGTCTCCTGTCTGGTACTGTGTTCTTGTTAAATATCCTTCAGGTATATACATGCAATTATGTTCAGATATTGTATGTGTATTTTTCAGTAGGTTTTTGAGTTAATACATTTCCCTCTGGTTTTTCACACTACCTAAGCTTTATCTTGCTTTTCTCCCTGTCTAACTTCCCTTCCTAAAGTACCCCCATTTCCCCCTTGATAATACTTGTCTTCTATTATCCCCTCCCTTGAGTTCCTTCTTCCCCTTTACCCCCTTGGTTCCTGTATGTCCTTCCCTCCTCCCTTCCCCATTAAAAACCCCCATTTTCCCCATTTCTCCCTTGGTAACATCTATTTCCTATTATTCCCCTCTCTTGGGCTCTTTCTTTCCCTTTCTCTCCATGTACTCTTTCCATTTTCCTATGGTTACATCAGGATATATAAACACATATAAGGATTCCCCATTCTAAAGTTCTTAATCATCAGTGTCACAGCTGTGATGATAATAGAGACTAAAAAGGGGAGTAGGCAAGGGATGTGGGAGGTAAACTAGCTTGCTGTTTTGTTTTTCACTAGGCCCAAATGAAATAAGAATGTGGGTTGCAATAGGTACTGGAAACTTTGGTAATTTTTAAGGCAAATACAAGAGGCAGAGTTTATGGAGCAGCAACTAAATGTAGACCAACAAGTGAGAGTGTTTAACTGGGAGGTGTTTTGTCGTGGGAACCAGGTACAATCTGAGAACTTTTGCAGATGCATAGAAGCCCACTTGGGAGGATTAGAGGGTTGGAGAGTTTAGAGGTTTGCAGCACATGGTCAGTTGGATGCACAGGCTTGAAACCCAGTAGAGAATTCTAAGTTCAAAGACAGGCACCAGCCCGTGACACGGACAAGCTGTCCCAGGAACAGGCTGTTTAGAACTGAGGGTTTAGGATAGAGCTTTGGGCACCAAACACCAATAATGTGAATAGGAAGAGCAGGGACTGGAGGAGGGAAATAAGGACAGGGTGGTGTTCTCGAGTTTAGGGGAGGGAGGCTGTCAGCAGTGGAAAATGTCACAACCAGGACCAGTAATGTGGGAGAAATATGTCCTTTTAATTTAATGATGACAGGAGCATTGTTCCGCTTCTCAGAGGAAATCTACTCAGTGTTAAACCTAAGTGAGAATTTTGTTTCCAGAACTGAGACAGATTATTGACTTGTTTCAAATGGGTGTATGAGGGAGAGAGAAGAGATGTTGTCTATATCCTTCTGGTCTTAGGCTGACTTGAAATCTGGACCTCTTTAAGTAGAAAATGGTGGGTTTTCCCCCCTTCTTTTATTTCTTTCTCTGTCCACCTCCTTTTCTACTAACTAAAGCATAAGAGCTTGCAGAATAGAAGTTCTGGTCTTAATTCCCCATTGACAATTTTTTCTTCTTCACTGAAGTCAATTTATTCTTTCAGCAAGCTAATATTAACAGTTCTCAGCACAGTACTTCCAGGAGAAGATTTTAAGCTGGGTTATGATACCCATTGATGTAGTGCTGTATCCAGAGTTACCAACAATATTAAACTGACTTTCTACTTCTGTAAGCCTTGATCCTTTGCTTAGAGCAAGCTGAATGCTTTATTCTGACTTTAGTTCCTTGTGATTAGAAGACTAAGTGTTGTGATATTTTGGGTGCTTCAAATAAGTACAAGAGCCAGATAAGCTCTTCTTTTCTTACCTAGAGTGGGTGCACAGACAATTAAAATAAAATAAAAGAGAAGGACTATGTGGACATTCTCTTATTGTTTTATTCAAAAGTAAAATCTTTAAATCTGTTGGAAGTTTTTGCTGTCAGAAGCATTTGATTACAGTAGGAGATGGAGAGGAAGGTTGAAGACCAGGGAGACAAAGTGGTCAGGAAGCTACCTTAGGCAGAGTGATTTCTTTTTAATCCAAGGACTGAGGAAGCTAGAAGATTTAAAACCCCAGTTTGGCCCTGCTGTTTGGAGACTGGATGTGTGATCTATACTTTCCTGAGCCTAAATACTGCAAGTTATATTTTTTTCCCATTGAACTGCCAGTGACTTCACTTAGACAGTTAGCAAATGGCCTGGGACCAGTGAGGTTCTGTTGGATCATATTAGGCCTCCAGGAACCTGTAGTTATTTTGATAAGGAGAACTTAGACCACTGTGACTGAATAAAGACTCAACAGAATCTCTTATGCTGTTTATAGATATATGATGGTAGTGAAAGCTTGGGGCAGCACTAACTGAACTTAGTGCATTGTCAGGAAAGAAGGAAAGAAGGGAGGGAGGGAGGGAAGGAAGGAGGAAGGGAGGAAGGGAGGGAGGGAGGGAAGGAAGGAGGAAGGGAGGAAGGGAGGGAGGGAGGGAAGGAAGGAAGGAAAGAGGGGAAATGAGATATAGAGGGAGTTGGAAGGAGTAAAGGGTAGGTATGATTATATTTCATTGTATACATGTATGAAATTCTTGAGAATAATGAAAAAATCTTAAGTTAAATATCATCCTATCAAAAAAGTTGCTACTAACTGGATTGAAACATGTAGCTAACCAATTAATGAATAGTGTCTTAGAGACTTAGCTCAATTTGAAAAGTGTATGAATGATTATGGTGAATCTTTTTTGCACATTAGAAAGTTTCCCTGCCCTCTTACTTTACTAGGAATTCCAAGGCACTGAAGCCAAGGGTTATTTGGATACTTGTTACACTTGCTAAATATGAAATTTAACTACTGAAATTTGTAGTTTGTTTCTTATTTATAAATTATTCCCCTACATATCTTCTTATTTAAAGCTCACAGCAATGCTGGGCAGAAGGTCATTAGTGCTGTTAATTAGAGATGGGAGAAACCAAGATTCGGTATGTTGTGTTGCTGATGTCATAGAACCAGTCAGAGGCAACAGAGATATTTGGCTTCCTGTCTCTCAAAGCTTTGCTCTGCATGGTTGTTCCCACCCTGAGAATTATCTTTCAGTTTTAACAGTCAGTGACACTAGTAGGCTTCTGTAGTTGTGAGATCCAAGAAAAAAGAGTTTAGAGATTATAAAGAGTAGAGGTACTCAGGCTGCAGAGCTAGCTCAGCAGCCATTTGCCCTTGCAGAGGACCCAGGTTTGTTTCCTCGCACCCACATGATGGCTAACAACTGTCTATAACTCCAGTTCCAGGGGAACAGATGCCCTCTTCTGACCTCTGTGAGCACTGCATGGCAGAAGTGCATTATGTATATGTAGGTAATATATTCATACATATAAAAAATAAAAATAATAAAATATTTTTTAAGAGTGGAGTTCTTAACATTGACCAGGCTTGAGGACAAATACAAGAAGTAGTTTTGTTATCCAAGGGCAATTTGTGCTTTAAGGAATTAAGACCTTTAAAGCTCTAACCCAGTTTGGATGAAATGTGTTCTTAGATCTTATGGAGTATTATATGAAGAATCTAGCAAATTATATTTTAATTAAGGCATGAAGATGTATGATTTTTAAGTGTATTTTCAAAAAGAATGAAAATGAAAATAATAAGAAAAATAATCCCAATAGCACTTTTTGTATGATTTGGGCATAACTTTATGACTTTTAAATGAAAGAGAATTTTTAAAATTAAGTAATCTTCTAATACATGCTGGCTGAAATAATGTATTAATTAAGTAAATAATGTCATGTCTACATGATTCATCCCTACGGAATTTTTAAACTTGATGTTAAATATACCCAATGAAAAAGAAATTTATAATAACACACCACATTAAAAAAGCTGCATTTATAACTCTCTGTCTCTCTGTGTCTGTCTCTGTCTCTCTGTCTCTGTCTCTGTCTCTGTCTCTCTCTCTCTCTCTCTCTCTCTCTCTCTCTGTGTGTGTGTGTGTGTATAGAGAAAGGGGGGTGGGGGAGAGACAGGAACAGGATTTCAGGGATGCATACAAAATCTTAGTATCAGATGTATAATGTGTAGGTACAGGAATATGCTGCTTGAGTCACACAGGACTCCAACAGTGGAGTACATTAGGAGTGCAAAATGATTACTGGGATTCAACAGATGATGTTGGGGAAACTAATATCTACATGGGAAGAACTGAAATTGACCCCTTCCCTTCCTTATATCACATATAAAGACCAACTCCAAATGCATCAGAAACCTAATGAAAGGCCTAAAACTAAAAGACTCTTCAAAACAAATGAATGAATAAACAATAACAACAAAACAAGAAAAGATTGATGGTCTTTTATTTGCCAATGTTTTCTTAGCTATTACACCAAGAACATGGGCCCTTAAAATAAAAGCAAATGTCTGGTATCTTACATGCTTTAGGATAGCTTCTGTCAAAAGCAAAAATGAAAACAAAGCAAAACAGAAACAGAACAGTTGACAAAGATGTAGAGATACTGAACCCAATGCACCAATGTGGAGGTAGATGCTGAAGAAATTTACAGCTGGGGACTGCTAGCCAGGCACATCCCTCATGGCTGAGTATCAGGGTTTTCTTTGAAGATGACCTGAATCTGAGTGATGTATCTTCATGTCTGCTGTATGGGAATAAGGGAGAGTTTATTTTCCTTCAGCTCGCATTTCTGTGTATTCCACATTTCTGATAATGAAACAGTAAGATGAGTGTGGACCCTGTATGCTGCCCAATCTTCCAGGCAAGATGTGCCACTGGTGCAATAGTGGCATGACTGTTTCAGGGCAACTTATCACTTTCTAATTGGAATTGAGGCCTTCTGCACCGGTGGGAAATCATTCCTGGCACCATAAACCTGATCAAAAACCCATGGCTGGGAAGTTATAAGCCCTAGGAGGGAAGTCACCAATGCTGTTTTGCTAGATAGACATGTTCCAAACTGACCTGTAAATATTTATGATTATACCCATAGATAGGAGCTGCTTTCAGCTTTGGTCAGAGAAGCTTCTCTTTGCAGTGGGCAGCAGTGAAGACAAAGACTCATCAAAGCGATGAGAACAGGTCATTGTCTAGTGTTCGGTCCTAAATAGGCACTTATATCACTCCCTCAGTGACTCAGGGAACATTCTGGAAGAGGGCAATGAAATAATGTCAGAAGATGTAGAGTGGTGCTGTGAATTATTCACTTCTAGGCATGACAGAGCTGTTTCACTACTGAATAAACAGTGGCTGTGGTTATCTGCACAAGGCCTGCAGAAGACTGGACCTGTCAACATTGTGGAGGGAGGAAGATCCTATAAGGCTTCACCCCTCATGAGGAGTTATAAACAGCTAATAATTGCTGGATGTATATAGGTGTGGAGGTGCATTTTTTTTGACTCCCAGCACTTGAGAGACAGAGGCAGGTGAATCTCTGTGAGATAGAGGCCAGTGTGATCTAATAGTGAGTTCCAGGTCAGCTGGGGCTACAGGGAGTTGCTATCGCAAAACAAAAAAGTACTGGGGGAGGAGAAGTCATTTTTCCCAGTAGTATAATTACTGGTAAATTGCCCTTGCTCAAGTAAATAATCCCCCATCTATGTTCATGCAAGCAACCTAATTAAATGCACACACAGACACACACAGATGTGCAAATAGGTGAATAACTTCTTGGGTAAAGAGTTCAGCAGGAGTGGCTAGGGGATAAAAGAAAATATTGGGGTGTACATGTTCAAAATACATTACATATATGAATGAAATTGTGAAAGAATAAAGAAAAGTTAGAAAACAAGTAAAAGTTATTCCTATAGTATATGACAACCAATTATCTTACCTGTTGAATAATTAGTTATTTATTAAATATCCATTTCAGAATATTACAGACAGACCCCTATCAAGTAAACATACCCATCAATGTAAATCAGAAGTTATTAATTCTCTTTAACACCAATAAAAAATGATTGTCCTATATACCAGTTGACATTTTCAGTTCAACAGGTATCGCTTCATATATTAACTGTATCCTGTGACTCCACTAGGGTGTAAAAGGTAACTAAATAGACCATTGAAAAAAGCTTTAAACATAGTAGATAAGTCTTGGAAAGCATCATTTTATCATCTATGGGAATGGTGGAGTTTCTTTGTCAGCTCAAGGCAGTGATAGAGACTTCCAAAGTATCCTGGATAGAATTGGGAAAAGAATTGATTATCATCATTCAATAAATAAAAAATTGTCAGGCACTCACATGAAAGGGACCACCAAAGAACAAGCTGTGGGCTCGCTAGGTGACTTAGAAGGTTAAAGAACTGGTGCTAAACCTGGCAGCCTGAATTCCATCCTCAGGGCCCTCATGGTAGAAAGAGAGAAATGACTCCTGAAAGCTGTTTTCTGAGTTCCACTCATGCCCACATACACCCATGCAAAATAAATTAAATCATAAATAAGGATATGATACAAGCAAAATTATTAGAGTGATGGCTTTTAAAACCTCATTTATGAGTCATGTACCTAGATCCTGGGTAGGTTGGTATCAAAAGTGCTTCATTCATAAAAGAATAAAAAGTTCACAATTTCAATGAGAAAAGATGAATTAAGGAATCAAGAAAGTTGTAGAGTGAATCAGAGACTCAAAGACTGAGAGAAATGTACAACTCTTGTGTTTTCTACATCAGTTATGAATAACTGCACGAAATACTGGGAATTCATCCATGCAATACCACATGAGTAAAGAATTGCTTTTTCCTGCAAACTCACAAAATAGAGGATCAATAAACTGCCAGGAGAAAGAAAACACTGAGTGATCACATGTGTCAGACGAAAGCTGTTTCTCTATGCACTTTGGAGGCCTGGCTCTCTGTCTAATTAAATGACTGAAAAGATTTATGAGTCATAACATGTAACTTAACCGTGGCACTCTTAGAGTAGGTCTGTGTTTTCTAGACCAGTGGTGAGATCCAATGACTCACATGGACTGGACAATGATAAACTGACTCCAGACTCATTTATGGAAACTTGAAATTCTTCAAGCTCTCTTAAACTTGTAGGGGTTTTGATGGCTTTTGTGGTACATGCTCAGTTTTTTCATTTTGTAGAAATTAATAAAAAGCACATTTATTGCATGCTGGCCACTGTAACTAGGTGTTGTTCTATGTGCTCAGGATACAGCTGAGAATCAATCAAAGCAGTGTATAATAAGTTGGTGTGTTAAAAAATGATGGCATATTGGATAAGAATAAAGTAGGAAAGACACAGAAGGGGTGAGAGAGGGAAGTGATGTTTCTAGTTAGTGAAAGAGAAAAGGCTGAACTGAGAGGGTAGCATTTGAAGAAAAATGTGAGTGATATAGTGTATGTGACATACATATCTTGAGAGGAATGATGCAGGCCAAGTAAACAGCAAACGCACAGGCCCTGCATCACTCAGAGGAGGAGACAGGTGACACAGTCAAGTGGATAGTTTGAAAAAAGGAAAGCAGTGATGATTCATAAAAGCATGGGCAAGTTCTGAGGCGATGACACAGCTGGGGGCAGGTTATGGGAGACAGTGTGGCATTCAACCGTGACCAAATCCCTGACAAAATGCCACTTAAGGAAGAAAGGAGTTATTTGGCTCTTGCTTCAGAGGAACTCAGTCCATCACGGCAATGAAGCACTGCAGCAGGAGCAGCACAGTCCATGGTGCTGATCAGGAAACAGACAAGAAAATGCCAGCTCTGGGCTGCCTTTCTCTATTCCTTCTCCATTCAGTCCTGAACCCCGGCCCATGGGGTGGATCCACATGCATTCAGGGTTGGCCTTCCCTCCCCAGTCACACCTCAAGACATACCCAAAGATATGCCTCATAAATGACAAAGATATAACACATCAATATCTTAGGCCTCTTTTTGTTTCTTTCTCTTTATTTCTTCCCTTCCCTTTCCTTTATTTATTTATTTATTTATTTATTTATTTATTTATTTATTTATTTTTATGTGTATGGGTGATTTGCCTGCATGTATGCAAGTTCACTCATGTCTTGCCTATATGTACGTAAGGGCAATGCCTGTGAAGTCCAGAAGAGAAACTGGAGTTTTGGATAGTTGTTAGCCACTGTGTGGGTCCTAGGAACTGAATCCCAGGTACTCACAAGAGCAGCCAGTGCTCTTAACCACTGAATCGTCTCTCCAGCCCCACAATAACCTATGTGTTTCTTATTTTAAAAAAATTATTTATTATTTTCTTTATATGTGTATGAGAATATTGCCTGCACATAGGTAGGTGCATCCATGTCATGCAATACCAGTAGAGGTCAGAAGAATGTGTTGGATCCCCTGGAACTGGAGTCACAGATGGTTGTTAGCTGCCATGTGGGTGCTGGGAACTGAACCTGGGTTCTCTGCAAGAGCAGCCAGTGCTCTTAACCAGTGAGCCATCTCTCCAGGGCCCCACCCCCCAGTCAGATGTTTCTTAATCCAATCAAGTTAACAATTGAAATAAACCATCACAGGAGGCAGAGCTGTAACTCTAGAGTCAGAAACCCTGAACGAGGGAGTGATGGGTAGGAAGTTGACAGAACTTGAGTGCCGGGTACTGTGTTGAGAGTCTGCTTGTTGGGAGCTGTGACCTTGATGGCTGCAGTACCTGAGTACATTCTAGAGAAATTCTTCACCCTTCGGCTGGGTGCCCACCCATTGAAAGCATCTGTAGGGTCAGGGAGATCATTGTGGCCATTTGTAGAATTCATTTTTCCAGAACTCAGAGCAGAGTTGAGAAGGATGGAGAATATGTCTGGAGGGACAAACAGAGCACCTGGCACAAGTTCAGAAGTGAGGAGGAATAGCAGAGATGCCACTGTGATTCTGAAGAAGCCTCTGGGGAGGACACTACAAGTGATGAGATCAGACAAGTGGCAGGCTAGCATTCCATGGCCTCCGTCAAGCCTTGTAAGGTTCATCACTCTTGCCAGGAGTGAAACAGGGATCTGCTGGAGAATTCTGTGAGAAGGTGACGTGACTTGACACACCTTAATCACCTCTCTCTTGCTGCTGAGCTAAATATAGATTATGTTGGGGCAAGGGTGGCACTGTGAGAACAGTAAGGATGTTCTTCCCTAATTTGGGCAAGAAAAATAGTGATCTGGACAGGCAAATACAGTGGTAGCTGTAAGGGGCGACATGTTTCTGAAGAAATTTTAAAAATAAAAGGCTGGTGGGGGCAGTGCTGAAGAGATGACCCAGTGGTTAAGAGCACTGGCTGTTCTTGCAGAAGACCCAGGTTCGAATTCCAGCACATGCATTGTGGCTAACAGCCATCCATACCTCCAGTTCCAGGGGATCTGATGCCCTCTTTGTCCTCCGCAGGCACTGTATGACATGGGTGCACTTACACACATGCAGGCATAACACTCATACACTTAAAATAAAAATAAATACATAAATACATACAAAAATATGTAAATAAATAAATAATAAAAATTTTTAAAAGGCTGAGGAATAGCTTGGAGATAGAGTGCTAGCCCAAGCATGCATGAAGCCCAGTTTCAGTCTTCAGGACTGAGTTTAAAACCAACAAATGGACTGGTGAAATGGCTCAGTGAGTAAAGGCACCTGACACCAAGATTGATGTTATCCCCAGGAACCACATGGTGGAAGAGAGAACAGACTCTGGTCCTCTAACCTCTGCTCTGTGACCTGTGTGTGCTCCTTACTCTCTCTCTCTCTCTCTCTCTCTCTCTCTCTCTGATATATATATATGCACAAATATATAATAAAACCAAATAAATGTAAAAATGGCATGAAAATAGGGGGAGTCATTACTAGGGAACAGGAAGGGAACCAATGGCGGTGAGAGAAAAGTGTGGGAAACATGGGAGATAAATACGATCAATGAACCCTATATTAATATTAGTGTGAAAATGCCACAATGAAACCACCTGTTCTTTACAATTAACATATACTGAAAAATGCTCCATGCTAAAAGCTAAGTAGAGCCAACATCAAGGTCTGAAGATTGGAGGGAGAGAAAAGGAATCAAGGGGCTGGACACGACTCCAAGCTGGAAGGGTTAAGGTGGGGCACTGAGTGATTGAAGTCTGAGGAAGGAGCATCATTTCTTCAGAAAACCCAGTAATGGGGTTTTGACTCACCGAGTTTGTGGTGTCTCATACAGCTTGGTTCATAGGCAGGTGGTGTAGTTAATCCCTGTAACTCTTTGTCACCTTGGTGCCCATAGGCTGAACTTCTTCTAGTGTGCCTTGTCATGGTTTTCATTCTTTACCTCCTCCCAGTTCTTCAGTGTAATGGTTCAGGTATCTGTGTTATAGAACCACTTTCTGTTGACCGCCTCTCTAGGAGAAAGCTAGATTCAATGACTCTGACAGCTAGCAAGGATGGCATAGATATGGAGAGATTACTTTCCAGTCACAGCATGAGTCTCTGCAAGCATTTCTGTGTTCTAAAAGCCCATATACTAAACTTCTTATGGATACTGACTTGGGTTGTGCCTGCACAACATAAAGCCTTTGGCCCAGTGATCTTTCTTTGTTTTGCTTTCCACTCATTGGTGAAATGTGCACGTCCTACATGACTCCCCCTCTCAGGGGCCTGCTTGACCTACTCCCCTCTTCTCTCAAGGATCTTAAGGAAGTATTCGTTTGTGTTATTTTACATGTTTTGCTGTACTGCCTCCTCTGTGTCTCTTCTGACCCCCACACCTGAATTTATGTCTTCTGGTCACAGCTTTCCTAAAGAATGGCTGTTTTGTCGAAGGCCCAAGGAATACCACAGAAGAGGGAGAGGAAGAATGTAAGGTCTGGAAGCAAGGGAGCTGTGTGGGACACTGGTTTCCTGGTATGGCATGGTGGTTGCACTCTTGAACTTATAGCAACTGTGATTATTTGTACAAGACCGCTACAAGATTGGGTCTGTCAACATCTTGTCAAAAAAGGTGAGGGTTTTATGGGGAGCTACCTCTCCCTGAGGATTTATACTCAGTTAATGGTTGATGGGGAATGGAAAGACTTCTTTTTAGGTGGTGTAGTCATTCGTAAGCTGCCCATATGCCTGTAAACAAACCTTCAACCATAACCCTGTAAACAACACTAAGAAAACTTTTTGGGTCTCTCTCACACACAAAGACATTTTAAGTAGAAGGAAGGCCAGTTGGGATGAAAAATAAGAGAGAGCAAGTGGGGATGGGGGGATGGATTATGATAAAAAAGTTACATATGAGAATGTTATGAATCTCACTATTATAAGTAACTAATAAATGCTGAAAAGAGATCAACAATAACGCCAAAAAAGCATGGTTCTCAGTAAGAATCAATGGAACAACATTCACACAGAAGCATGAGGGCATCTCCCTACGTAAGTTTCCTGTGGGAAGGAAAATGCTTCTCAAATGACACTGAAACTTTAGGATGCATCAAAATCCTCTGAGGACTTGTTAAAACACAGACTATCTCCACTGTAGAGTTTTTGACTGGAAAGGATTGGGTGGATCTGAGAATTCACATTCCTAACTTCTCTGGTAAGGTTTACCACCTGGGAACTGTACGCTGTACTTTAAGCACCATAGACAGTTTTTTTTTCTTTTTTTGGGGGGTCTCCCTGTAGCCCCAGATGTCCTGGAACTCACTATGTAGACCAGGCTGGCCTTGAACTCAGAGATCCGCCTGCCTCTGCTTCCCAAGTGCTGGGATTAAAGGCATATTTTTAAGAGGAAAACTGTAGTATATGGGGTCTATGCTGGCAAGTAAGTCTATGTAGAGGTGTGGAGAAACTCTGGAAATTCTCCTCTGATTGTTAAGTATTCTCAGTCAGGGTAATAGAAAGGTCATCATTTGGGAATGAGAGGTGGCGAGGTGTCAAAGATTTGAGGAAAGAAGAAACAGCGCATTATGGTTCGAATATGAAATACTCCCCATATGCTCATGTTTTGAATACTAGGTCCCCAGTTGGTGGCACTATCTTGGGAAGTTCTAGAAATTTCAGGAGGTAGGGCCTAGCTGGATGTAGTAGGTCACGAAGGACAGGTACTTAGAGGACCTTGTCTTTGATTCCTTCCTGTTTACAATGAGGGAAAGCACTCCTCTGTCACACACTCTCGCTGACATGGTGTTCTGCACAAGCACTAGATGCTGAGTGATTATGGACTGATACCTTTGAAACCCTGAGCCAAAATAATGATTCCTCCCTTGAGATTGTTCTCAGGCAATCTGGTCACAACAATACAAAAGGAACTAATGTGTGGCATCGTATAATCATTTAGTAATGAATGTAAAAGTGAACTGAAGGACTGCAGCATAGTTTTTGCATAGCTGTAAGGACCAAATAGAGGTTGCAAATCAGCAATGGAAGAGCCAGCATGCTGTTATTCTAGGAGTACTTAGTTCTGTAAATGAAAGGTTAGATAGGTGGAGAGATGAATTTGATGAGGAGTCAAGCTTAGCTAGCTATTGTTAAGCAGGAAGGAGCAAGGGGCATGTTGAGAATATATACAAGGGAGGATTTGTAATGATTGAAATAGCATTTAGATTTGGATGAGGAGGAGAAGCAAGATAGTAGGAGAGTGATGGAAAGCAGGAATGGTTGCGGGAAAGAGGTGTATCGATCTGCAGCACTGGAGAGCAGAAGGCTGGAAATGGAAATGAGGAGGGTTTGCATTTATTTTGCTGCGGTGTGGTTTATGAGCATGGGAGTGTGTGGTTGAGGAAGTATTGATCAAGATTATAGACGAGGGGCCTGAGAGATGGTTCAGTGGTCAAGAGCTCTTGCTATGGTTGCAGAAAGCCTGGATTTGGTTCTCAGTACCCACATGGTGGCCTACAACCATCTATAATCCCAGCACCTGGGGATCTACTACCCTCTTTGGCCCCTGTTGGAACCAGACATGCATGTGATACACTTACCCTTCCGGACAAATGTACATACACATGAAATAAAAATAAATAAGATCTACAGAACAATGAGCTATGTCTTAAGTGTACACAAATCATTTATATGGTTATTGAAATTATTAAGATTGGAGATAAAAGTAGTTTTTGGAAAGAGAATAACAGTAAGATAGCTGTTAAGAATTTTGAGAAATAAGAGGGATTCATAGCTGAAGGGGTTAGGAAGGATCTAGGAAGGATCCAGGGAGGATGGGCTTCTAGAAGCAGCAACAAAAAGCAAGGAGTAACGTGCCAACTTCCAACCAGGGTCTAGGCATTGTAGGGAAAAAAATCAGCCACCTTTTGGGCTCCCCTGGGAGATCTAGGTTTCAGTTAGACTAGGAAGGTCAATTTGCTGAATGAGAGGTTGTGGTATTCTGATGATTGGTGATATCCGACTGTAGCTCCAGAGAGAACAAAGTTTCAGGGGTGGGGAGAGATCAGCTATGAAGGAAGGCAGGGTTGTGGAGAACTGGTCTCCTAGGAATCAGCTTCTTAGAGGAACTGATGTAAGAAATGGTGAGAGACATGGTTTGATGAATCCTGGTGGTTGTAAGACAGAGTGGTGCTGAGACTTTGAATGTTTAGAGATAGGGAGGAGTGAGTTTCTGGGACTCCTACCAGAAATGCCACTTCTGAAACTGGGTTGGGGTACCCCGTGAAAGCAAGTGGTTCTCTTCAGTCTCCTGGAGATGGAATTGCCTGACCTGGAATGCACAGCCAAAAGTATTTTAATGAGAGGAAATGATCTTGTAGATGTTGGCAGACTGGGAGAAAAGACTCAAACAATTAGAAAGTTCACGAAGCATTTAGAGAGGGCTCAGTATTCCTTACACACAAAGCATAATGAGATACAAATATAGGGGACTCCCCATTACCTACCCTTCTCATAATTGGCTATCTTTTTCATTTTCTTAGTTTTTACAGCCATTTAAAAGATCATTTCTTTTCCTCACTCTCTGGGTAGTAATAGTTGTTTTGGGGTAGCATTATGCTGTGAAACACGGCTATTGAAATGCCTGGGCAGAATTCACTTTATAGATAGCATCAGAAACTTTGTTTTAGTGTCACTTTAAGCCTTCATTTCTCTGGATCTGGTGGCACAAAATTGAATCCAACTCGTGTTTATTGAGTGTTTCTGGTGTGCACAGTAATTAGTTGCATCCTCTGGGAGATGCAGATGAACTAATTCTAAGATGTTTGGTGGCTTAAGTGAAACTAAATTTTACTTTGCATTTCTCAGCATTTTTTCCCCTGCAGAACATTACCAGATCATATAAAAAGTGCTTTCTGAGCTGAAATGTGTTTTATTATGCCCATTAAGAAAATTAAAATTTATGGTTTAAGAGAAGGCTTCTACATTGACAAACTCTTACTTATAAACACACTATCTGGGTGTCCTCTTCTCTCTAAATTTCCTCAGTTCAGTAATGATACTGGTGTCTTCCTGGGGCTCAGTCCAGCTAAGATGTATTAGTAACTATGTTGGCTTCACCTCTGAAATATGTGCCCAACCACTTGTAAGTTCCTGGTCATCATCACCCTTGTGAAAGCTGCCACCCAGCTTCCTACCACAAGTCTTACAACCCGTCTTCTGCCCTTGTTCTCCCAGAGTCTGATTTACATACAGAAAACAAAGTGACCTTTTGGAAATGCCAATGGCGTTATGTTCCTTCTTATCTCAGAAACCTCCCAAAGACTTTCCATCCTATTTATTATAAAATGCAAAGAGAAAGCCCTACATTTCCAATTCAATTCCTATCATACACTTTCTCTGTCCGAGGCACCCTGGCCACATGGCTTCTATTAACTGACTATGGTAAACGTTGAGTTCCAACCGGAATCTTTGCTTTGCTGTGTCCCTTGTCTGCAGTGATTTTCACCCACATATAGGCAACCTCGCTTCCTAATGTTATTCAAATCTCTATGCAAATATCATCTTAGAGAGGACTTTCTAGATTTTATTATTTAGATAGCAACTCTGCATCCCTTATTACCTGCATCTCCCACTACATTTTATTGTTCTTTATTGGTTCATGTTATATTGCATATTTCCTTGTTCAGTTTTGTTTCTCCCAAAGAAAAAAAAGGCCTCCTGGGGCTTGCAACTTTATTTTATTTCTCTGTTGTGTGTAGGATAACTACAACACCTGCAACTTGGGAAAAATTTTACCTGACTGCCAGCAAATTGAGCTAAAGTTGCACCTCTTTTAGGCAGAGTTTTAATAGTGATAAACATTTGATAGACAGCCTAGAGTTGTTATTTTGTTCTAAGAGTTATTATGATCTAAATGAATATCTCTGATAAGTAAACAGAAAAATTTAAGCCCTTTGTCATGACTGGCTTCCATTGTCAACTTGACACACCTGGGAAGGAGAACTTCAGTTGGAGAATCTGATCTATCGGATTGGCCTGTGGTCACGTCTGTGATGGCATTTTGATTGTTGAGTGATGTGGGAGGGCTCAGCCCACTGTGGGTGGTGCCACTCCTGGGCAGGTGGTCCTGGGCTATATAAGAAAGGATGCTGAACACAGACCAGAGGTGCAAGACAGTAAGCAGTGTTCTTCCATGGTCCGTGCTTCGGTTCCTGCCCTGATCTCTTACCTTGATTTCCATTAAGATGAACTGGGATTTGGACGTGTAAGTCAAATAAACTCTTTCCCTACCCAAATTGGTTTTGGTCAGGGTGTTTTATCACAGACACAGAAAAAGCAACTAGAAAGCCCTTTTATATTTTTATTTCTCAAATCTTATAGTGTTAAGTCAGGTCTGTAATAAATGCTCTATAAAACTTTATTTAATAGTTAATTAAAAGAATAAAGGTATTTATGTATGTATACTAGACACACAGAGTACATATTACAAATGGCTAGGTCTTTGCAAGGATTATGGATTTTAAAGATAAAAATTTTATTAAATGAGACAAATAAAATATATTTTGTTTTACTTTATTTGAATATATGAAAGCTGTGACACTCTTCTCTAGGCTTAAAGCCAAGGAAACTTTTTCATAATTGAAAGGAAAAAGAAGTATATTTTAATTAACTAAAAATATGAACTCTTTCAAACATACTCAAAATCGTTGAGAATCTTTTAAGACAAAAATCTGTGCCATTCAGGCTTTCACACAACTGCCTATGATAGAAATTTCTTGAAAAAGTGTGTTAATGGTAAAGACACCTCCAAATACAAATAATATAACTCATTCAGCTTTAAAGTAGCACAATTTCTCCCTTTTGCATTTTCCTCCATGAACAAATAAGATTTGATGTTGCTGGGCATGGAATTCTGTCCTTTCCTTCTGTGGTGACCATGCTCAATTTTTCTCCCTGCATTGTATGCAGTGCTAGCAAAAAGACTGAATATGGACAGAGCGTGAGTGAGGTGTCAGGCATTGCAGTGTTCAGTCCTCACTTTAATGTGACCTTGATCAAAGGACTTGACCCCTCCATATTTCTAAAGAGAAGCCAATACTTTTTAGCCTCTAAAATGCCTTTTTGCTTTCTAAGTTGCTGGTTTATGAAGTTTCTAACCACTCATTCCAAAATTTCCTCTTCAGCATTGCACTTGACTGACAAGGCCAAAGTAAAGAGGTTTAAAACACAACCCTGGATGATGACTGTATTTTAATTTTCATTACATCATATTACCTTAACTGTATTACCTTACAGTCCAAAAAGAGTCAGTTCTTGTCAGGAACTTACTTGACTAAAATAAAATATGAGCATCATTCAAGATGCATTGGTGACACTGTCACACATGACAGAGAATGGGACAAATTGTGTCTTCTGCTGAGTTTAACATGCAGGATTTAATATAGTCAGAAAGAATGAAGGAAAGATAGCTTGTTTTGTAGCACACTATTGTACTCTTGGGGGAGCATGTTAAGTTCTGTTTTATGCTAATATGCATTTTACAGATATCCAACTTTTCTAAAATTAACCTTAATGAAGTTAATTTATTTATAATACAATGTGCATATTTTTAAGTGTACTGTTTTGTGAGTTGTGACAAATGTATAATTGTGTGTGTGTGTGTGTGTGTGTGTGTGTGTGTGTGGACAATGTGAGGAGGTCAGAGGTCCACCTCAGGAATCATTCCTCAGGTGCTGTCCCTCTTGTTTTTTGAGGCAGGGTCTCAAATGGCTTTGAACTCACTGATTAAGCGTGGCTGGCTAGCCAGTAAGCCCTAGGGATCTGCCTGTCTCCACCTCCTTAGCACCAGGATTAGAAGCAGGTGCCACCACAGCTAGCTTTTAATATGGGTTCTGGGGAATTAACTAGGGTTTTCTTGCTATAAAGCAGGCATTTTATTGGTTGACCCATTTCACCAACCTTTTATATTTTATGGCTTGAACTGTATGTTCCTCAAAGGTACTTTGGAGTTCTTACCTCTAGTACCTAAAAATGTGACCTATATTGAAGATAAGTTCTTTACCAAAGAATCAAATAAAAAATGAGGTCATTAGGGTAGGCCCTAATCCAATATAACTGGTGATCTTATAAAAACGGTATCATTGGAAACACAGGGAGAATGCCATATAAAAACAAGAGATTCAGGTTAAAGAGATGGCTCAGTGGTTAAGAGCACTGACTGCTCTTGCAGGGGGTCTGGGTTCAATTCCCAGCACCCACATGATGGCTAACAACCATCCATAACTCCAGTTCCAGGGGAATGTGATGCCCTCTTCTGACCTCTGCAAGCATTTGCGTGATGCAGGTACACTTATATGCATGCAGGTAATACACTCATATACAAAATAAAAATAATAAATAAAATTTAAAAACCACAAGAGATGCATGTTTCTGCAATCTAAACAGTGATCAGAACTGATCATTTTCTCTAGTACCTTCAGAGGGTGCACAGCCCCAGCACCACCTTGATCTTGGACTTTTACCTTCCAGAACTGGGATGTGATAAAATTCTTCCAGTCAATTCTACTTGTGGTGCTTTGTTTTGGAAGCCCCAGGACACTGAAACCCATAGAGCTCTCTAACCACTCTCTAAATAAGATAATGATTATTTCCATCACTCCAGAACATTCTCTGTTGTTTTCTTGCAGTTGATATCCCGGCCCTACTTCAATGAAACATGATCTCATTGATCTTTACAGCCCTGTTTATAGGTGAGTTTTAACTCTTCTCAAACTTCATACAAATAGGCCCGTGTTCTTTCTCTCTTGGGAGCCTACTTCTTTGTTTTGAGACTTACATATCCTGTTGAGTCAGTAAGTAGTTTTCTTCCCAAATTGTTCCAACTAAATTGATTATTGTAAATATGCTTATTTCTGGATTCTTTATTCCCTAACTATTTTTGTAATACTATTTTATGTGTTCTGCTACTCTAAGTATAACATGAAAATCAATAACTGTGAAGTCTAAATAAGTTACTACTGAAACTCAACTCCCAACCAAAAAGAAATGGAATGATTGTACTATTATGCCAAGAAGTCACAATAAATGAGTATTAACAACACATTTCACTGCAGAGATGGCAAATGATGCCATGAGAGGGTCATTAGATGACCCCACTTTGCCTATTGTATCCTCTTCATAATGAGCTCTGTTATTCCTAGACACTGGAGTGATGTATTAAATAATTACAACAGGCTGGAGTGACTCTCAGTGGTAGAACATTTACCTAGCTAGCATACATATGACACTTGGTTTGATTTCTAGTACTATGCAAAGTATGACCTAGTTTATCCTTAATTTTCATCCAACTTGCATAAAATTAGTGAGTACTCTCCAAAAGTTGCTATGTTGCCTACCTTACATGCTAATTTTGTTATGTTTAAAGATTATAATTATTTTATTATAGTCTTGTGGTTTTGAACATATTCCCCCCCCCATATGTGTGTATACTTATGACTTTTTCAGTGCTCTTTCAACTCATTTGGGATGTTCTTTTCCTTGCTATCTTTGGGTCTGGACTTGGATTTCCATCTTCCAGAAAGCATTCCTCAACAGTCCTGGTTGCTGTACGTGAGTTCACCTGATCTATTGTGCTAAGTACTGGGAAGAATATAGGACAAGGGTACTATAAATCTTTATTGAAAGAGTAAACGGCATCAGCATCATGTTAGTGTGCTCTGTTTGAGAGCCGGTAATGCTTTATTACCCTAGTGTAAGTTCTACAAGACAATAGTAATTTCATATAGAGTAGAAGGACCTTCTATGAAGAAAGGTACTCTTCAGAGCTCAAGTCATATGATCCAAAGTGATTTTTAAATGATCTTTTATTTAAGTCACACCCTAGTAAAACTTACGGATTGTTTACTCTGACTCAAGAAAAGGATTGCATGACAGAAAGGTGCTAACATGTGTTCTCCTGGGTGTGTGATCTGACTCAAAGCTTGGGAGATGTGATGTCAACACTTGAGCAACAGGGGCCATTAGTGGTTTTTAACTAGAGAACCTGATGACAGCTGGAGGCTGGCCAGGATGAATGAAGGTCTCTAAGAAGGAAGCAGTTAGAGTATTATAAGAGCTTTAAGTATGGTGATTTAGAACAGACTGATGGTAATTAAGGAAAGAAAGGCCAGAATGGAAATACACTTTAAAGATAGTTTTAGTAATCAATTAGATATAGGGGATGTGGGAAAGTAGGATTCTAGGACTATTAAAGGTTTATTAACTTTCCTAAATTAGTTACTTTTCTTTCTGATAAGATACCAGAAAGAATCAATCCAAAGGAAGTAGGACTTATTTTGGCTCACGTTTTGAGGGGCTATACATTTATTGTGGTGGGGAAGATGTGGTGGCCAGACTAGTTTGTCTGTGCTGCTGGGAGCATGAGACAATTTGCTTCTACCTCAGTGGACCAGAGCAGAGAGAGGTGGATGCCAGCCCCCAGTGGGCTTATTCACTTTTCATTCTTTATTAATTCTAGGACCCTAGCCAATGTAGGTGGTGCCTCCCACATCTGGGTCACGTTTTCTTCTATCAGTTAATCATCTCTGGAAAAGCTCTCACATTTACATTGTCTCTTTTTCTTTGCCTGTTACTGACAGAAGCTACTTAAAGGAGAAAGAGTTGATTCTGGCTCACAGTTCAAGTGTACAGGCCATCAAGGCAGGGAGGTGCAGACAGCAAGAGCTTGAAGCACTGTATCCATACACAAGAACAGAGTGAAAAGAATGCATGCTTGTGCTGAGCTGGCTTTCTTCATTTTTTATGTCCAAGGTCCCCTGCTTAGGGAATGGACGGTCTCAGCTATCATTAAGACAAATCTCCCCACATCTATTACTTTAATCAAGACAATTCCCATAGGTATGCTTAGAGTCCCATCTCCCAGGCGATTCTAGATTCTAAAAAGTGACCAACATAAATTAACACACACACACACACACACACACACACACACACACACACACACAGGTGTTCCTCATTAATGCCCTAGGTACTTCTTTTTTGAATTGAATTTTTATTCAAATTTTGAATTTTATGAATTTCTTTCAGTATATTTTGATCATATCTAGACCCTCCCCATACTAACCCACTACCAGATTTCACGTACTCTATTATGTGTGTGTGTGTGTGTGTGTGTGTGTGTGTGTGTATACGTGCAATTTATGTCCCCAAATGTCCTTTAGTGTGGGTCCATCCTCTGCAGCCTGGTTAGCCTATCCAGAGTCCCACCCTTAAAGACTCTCCCTCCCAGCACCTACCATTTACCAGAAGCTCTTCAGCTCGGGTTGGTGTTTCTCACTTAGTTCCCCACTTATGTGCTGGGATTGTGTCTGGCTTGAGCTTACCACAAAGAAACAGTATTCCAGACAACTGGAAAGTTATTCTTATGAACTCAAACCCTTGGTGACAGCATGCATAAGTCCCTAGGTGTTTCTTGATTCAATCAAGTTGAAAATAACAGTGAATTGTCACTATTCCCAACTCACTTCACTTCCTTTTCTTAAATGTAAGGAAAGAACAAAGCCAGAATCAGGGTTTGTCTTCAGTAAAAGGAACTTTGAAAAATGATATGCATTGTCCTTGTGTTATGTAACATTGAAATATATTTTAAATCACATTTCAATACATAATCACATGACTTTAAATCCTATGCACAAGAAGGCTTACTTGGTGAAAAACTAGGAAAAGGAGACTGTTTTGGAGGAAGGACAGAGTAGAATGTTCCCCATGGGATAGAGAAGGGACAAAGGAGCAGAATTTTGGTGCCTCAGCTTGTCCTCTGCTGATGGAGACAGTATAGGCCCCACCTCAAAACTGCTCTGAACAAACAGCATTTTTGATCAATCTGATGTTCACAATTCATTTAAGCTTCTCTGTATTTCATCATTTTTATCAGGTTTGCAAAGATGTTCTTCCTAGAAGAAACAGATTCTCTGTATGTTTATAAAAAGGCATAAAAAGAGATCCACTATGATTTTGTTAAAGTTTCTACATATGGCAGAGAACATGGATTTAATGATGGGAACCATTTGAAGGGCTAATAGAATGACATGTGTCCTGTGCTAGGCCATTTTTCCCTCCTGTACTCCACCTCACACTAGAAATTCAACAGCAGTGGTGAGAACAATGGCACAAAGTGAACTCACCCAAACCCCTCACCCTCAGAGAGTGTAAACCTCCAGCAGACTGTAAACCTCACAGTTGCTGTGATCGCCCTTCTCCTCCCCTGTTACCAGTTGGACAAGTCTTGGACATATTTGAGTTTACTGGCGTTCACTGACGTACTTTCATGATTTGTTCTCTTTGGCCTTGGAAAATGACAAAAGCAGTAGAGAAATGCTAGAAGAGCACTATAGAAGCGAATGGGTTCAGTCAAATGCTAAGATAAGAATGTGGTCATAATAGCAGAGAAAACCCACCCCTTCCCATCCCCATTCCCATGAGATCCAACCTATAACATTGCTGTACCACCTTTATGCCATACGTCTGTGTTCCAGTCTGATCTGTCTTGTGCCTTGACTCAGCTGGCTGCTGATGCGCTGATGTGGATGGCCCCTTGCCTCTCCCTTCTGCTCCGATGCCCTCTTCCACAGTGCTGTCAACTCTGCTTCTTCAGCAGTTTTACCTTCAGCAACTTATGGCATCCTGCCCCTTGGCCACTTCCCTCCTGCCCTCTGCTCTACCCAAAATTTCCTAAACTTTGTGACATTTTGGAACCAGGAGACAGCGAGACACAGATCTTTTAGCTCTCGTTAATTTAAGTTTTCCTCCCTTTATTGACACGCTTGAATTACATTCTCTGAAGCTGTTCTTTGGAAAGAGCCAATGAGCAACCCTTGCTGTCAGGCTTTTTCTCCTGGCTCTGTGTCAGTCTTTTTTTTTTTCAATTAAATTTTTTTTTCATTTATAATTTTTATTTATTTATTTTTAATTATTTATTTAATAACAACATACTTAGAAGAAGCATTTCATTACAACAGCATTGACATATTCAATAACAATTTCCAGAGCTAAGATATATCTCTTTCAAAATTGACTGTAAATTTTTAGGTTCACAGTTGAATTAATACAGTTATACAATATTGAACTCTGTATAAAGCCCATAAGACATAAAATTGAATGAGGTTTTAACCTTTAAGAAACATCTGCATTTCATTTTAAAATATATTGTTTCATACAGAAAACAATATCATTTTTAATGCTACCAACACTTAGATGTTTGCATATGCATCTCTAATCTCTATGTACCTGAGTATTACTAGTCAGAGTCGGTTACTTTCTGAGATCCTTGGCACCTGAGCATGGATATAAGGTCATCAGGTAGATTTTAAACATATTTAAAAAAATTTTTAATAACTACATGATTAGAAGCTTTTCGCTACAGCTTAATATATTCAGTAACACACTTCAGAGAAAGAGTACTTCTCTTCCACAAGTGAGCAAGTTTCTAGGTTCACAGTTGAATTAATATAGTTATACAATATTGAAAGTATAACCAAAGATTAAAGGGGCCAATATAATTTTTTAAGAGTTCATATGTTTAGCTAAAGGCTACATAACAAGAAACATGCCAGACAGGAGAAGCCTTCCTTTGAGTTGTTGTCTGGGGTAGAACAAGAGTCTCCCAAAATTACACAGTCTTTGATTGCTTC
>NW_008331036.1:1812146-1812900 GCF_000622305.1 Nannospalax galili | reverse complement strand
AAATTTCCATGCTTCCTCCTCAAATGTAATACATTTAAAAAAATTTGTTGACTTTTTTTTGTGTGTGTATATCAAACAGAACATCTCGAACAATGTCATTCGACTATACACCCACTTCCCAGATAGCACCCTCCCATAGCCTCCCTTCCCCTGCTAGAACCCTTATACTCTGATATCCCAGCTACTGTCTGTTGTGTTGTCGGCACCCCCAGCCATTCCCCACTACTTGACCTTCTGGTGAATCTAGTCAGCGTATCTAGAGGTCTTTGTGTTAGTAGGGTCAGCTGTTCCTCATCGAGCAGTAATCTGTTGTTGATATTCTTTTAGATAAGATTGGGGTCTGCTGTTCATTTTCCCAGTTCTATGCTGGGTTACTATCTGGGAATCCCTTTGGCCACCCTGGCCAACAACTCAAAAGAAGGTATCGCCTGTCTGGCATTGTTGCTTGTTATGTAGCCTTTAGCTATGCATATGGACTCTTAAGAAATTATATTGGCCCCTTTAATCTTTGGTATACTTTCCTTTTGTGTGCTTAAGGCCACACAGTTGGCCCAGATAAACCAATTTATTTTTATTCTTAGGGACATTTGAGGATCTGTTCCTCAGGTGTCACATGGGCTTGGGAGGAGCCCCTGGCTCCTTTCTTTTACCAGTTCTGCCTATGTGAAGACAAGTCAAAGGTCCTGCTCGACCATGCTTGGCTTCGCTTGGAAGCATGGAGGAAATGATTCCTCTGTGTTGACCCTCCTCTTTG
>NW_008331036.1:1810130-1811942 GCF_000622305.1 Nannospalax galili | reverse complement strand
TTTTAATTACTGTGTGTCATGTAGATGAATATTGGGTAAAGACCAGTTGTTCTCAGATAAACCTTACCTAGACATATATTTCTTGATCTGCTATGTATAATTTGTCAGTAGGTTGTAGGAGTAATATGGTTCCCTCTGGTTTTCAAAACTAGCTAGGCATTGTTTATCTCTTGTACTGTCTCACCCCTCCATCATGGTTTTCCCACTTAAGGTGCCCCCAGTTTTCCCTTCTCCCTTAATAATACCCTTCTCCTATAGTCCTACCTCTCTTGAGCTCCTTCTGTCCCTTTATCGCCTAGGTTCCTTGTATACCCTTCCCTCCCCTCTCCCTTAAACTAACCCAATTTTTATCCATATCTCCCTTATTAACACCTGTTTCCTACTGTTCTTCTCCTTTGGATTCTTTCTTTTCCTTTACCTCCATGTTTCTTTTCCATTATCCTGGTTCCGGTAGTTATGTCTGGTTACATACTCATTTATCAGGGTCTGGTTCTAGGATCCACATATGAGGGAGAACATATGTCGATTTTTTTCTGAGTCTGTGTTACTTCACTTAGTATAACAGCTTCTAGTTCCATCCATTTACCTGCAAATTTCATGATTTCATCTTTCTCTACTGCTGAGTAATACTCCATCGTATAAATGAACCACATTTTCATTATCCACTCATCAATTGAGGGACACTTAGGTTGCTTCCATCTCTTAGCTATTGTAAAAAGAGCAGCAAAAAACATGGATGTGCAAGTGTCTCTGCAATAGTATAATTCTTTGGGTATGTGCCAAGGAGTGGTATAACTGGGACAAATGGTAGATTCATTTGTAGTTTTTTAAGAGTTCTCCACACTGCTTTATATAGGGGTTGAAGAAGTTTGCAGCCCCACCAGCAGTGGATGAGTGTTCCCCTCTCCCGACAACCTCTCCAACATTTGTTATCATTTTTTCTCTTGATCTTAGCCAGTCTGACTGGAGTAAGATGAAATCTTAAAGTGGTTTTAATTTGCATTTCCCTAATTATTAGTGATGTTGAACATCTTTTAAAATGTTTCATAGCCATCTTTACTTCTTCTTTTGAGAACTCTCTGTTCAGCTCCTTAGCCCATCTTTTAATTGGGTGGCTTCTTGTCTTGGTTCTCTGTTTTTTGAATTCATTATATATTCAGGTTATTAAACCTCTGTTGGATGTATCGCTGGTGAAGATTTTCTCCCATTCTGTGGCTTTTCTGTTTGCTTCCCTGGTTGCCTCCTTTGATGTACAGAAGCTTTTGAGTTTAATGAGGTCCCATTTGTTAATTCTTGCCCTTGTTTCCTGAGTAATTGATATCCGGTTTAGAAAATCCTTTCCTAAACCTATATTGTGTAGGCTTTCCTCAATGTTTTCTTCTAATAGTTTCAGGGTTTCAGGCTTTACATTGAGGTCTTTGAGCCATTTGGAATTGACTTTTGTGCAGGGTGATAGATAGGGGCTTAGTTTCATTCTACAAGTGGAGATCCAGTTTTGCCAGCACCATTTGCTGAATATGCTGTCTTTCCTCCAGTGGATATTCCTGGCCCCTTTGTCAAATACCAGGTGGCTGAAATTGTGTTTTCTCATTTTGGGTCTTCAATTTTGTTCCATTGATCCATGGGTCTATTTCTCTGCCAGTACCAGTTTTTTATGACTATATCTTTGTAACACAGCTTAAAATCTGGTATAGTAATCTCCCCGGCATTGCTCTTAGTTCTCAGGGTTGCTTTGTCTATCCGAGGTCTTTTATGTTTCCATATGAATCTTAGGATTTTTTTTTTCCATTTCTGTGAAAAATGTCTTGGGGT
>NW_008331036.1:1809516-1810109 GCF_000622305.1 Nannospalax galili | reverse complement strand
AATCTATATATGACTTTTGGTAGGATGGTCATTTTCACAATATTAATTCTTCCAGTCCATGAGCATGGGAAGTCCTTCCATCTTCTGATGTCTTCCTCAATCTCTCCCTTTAAAGATTTACAATTCTCGTTGTAGAGCTCTTTAATGTCTTTGATCAGGTTTATTCTGAGATTTTTTTTTTTCCAGCTATTGTGAAGGGGAGTGTTTCCATGTGATCTTTCTCTGATTGCTTGTTCTTGGTATAAGGAAAGGCTACAGACTTTTGCAGGTTAATTTTGTAACCTGCCACTTTACTGAACATGTTAATAATTTCTCGGAGTTTTTAGGTGGAATTTTTGGCATCTCTTAGATATAATATCATTTCACCTGCAAAAAGGGATAATTTGATCTCTTCTTTTCCAATTATTACTCCTTTAATTTCATTCTCTTGTCTTATTGTTCTTGCAAGAGTTTCAAGCACTACGTCAAAGAGAATTGGAGATAGTGAACAGCCTTGCCTATTTCCTGATTTCAGTGGGAATGCTTCCAGTTTTTCTCCATTTAGAATGATGTTGGCTGTGGGTTTGTTATATATGGCTTTAATTATGTTGAGG
>NW_008331036.1:1807658-1808998 GCF_000622305.1 Nannospalax galili | reverse complement strand
ATGTCTGTTGTGATGTTTCCCCTTTCATCTCAGATTTTGTTGATTTGGAGGTGCTCTTTCTTTCTTTTGGTTAACTGGGCTAGCTGTCTGTCAATTTTGTTTATCCTTTCAAAGAACCAGCTCTTGGAATTGTTGATTCTTTGTACGGTTTTGTTTGTTTCAATTTCATTAATTTCTGCCCTGATTTTTGTTATTTCTTCTTGTCTGCTGGGTTTAGGTTTTGTTTTCTGTTGCTTTTCAAGTGTGTTGTGTTGCAATGTTAAGTCATTTATTGTGTTCTTTCTGATTTTTTGATGTAGGCACTTAGAGCTATAAAATTCCCTCTAAAGACCACTTTTTGTGTGTCCCAGAGGTTTTGTTGTGTTGTATTGTCCTTTTCATTTAATTCCAGGAATACTTTTATTTCTTTCTTAATTTCTCTTTTGACCCATTCACCATTCAGAAATGTGTTGTTTAATCTCCATATGTTCATGTGGTGATTAGGGCTTCTTTGGGTGTTGATTGTAAGCTTTATTGCATTGTGGTCTGATAGAATGCATGGAATTATTTCAATCTTTTTGTATTTGTTGAGGTTTTTTTTGTGCCCCAGTGTATGGTTGATTTTGGAGAATGTTCCATGGGGTTCTGAGTACAAAGTATGTCCTTTGGTGCTTGGGTGGAATCCTCGGTAGATGTCTGTTAAGTCCATTTGATATATGGTATTGTTTAATTCAGATGTCTTTCTGTTAACTCTCTACCCTGTTGACCTGCCTAATGGAGACAGTGGGGTATTGAAGTCCCCAATATTAATGAGCTGGGATTAATCTGGGTCTTAAAGTCCTGTAGTATTGTTTTTATGAAGTTGGGTGCACTAGAGTTTGGTGCATATATGTTCATGATTGTTATATCTTCTTGGTCGATTGTTCCTTTGAGCAGAATGATACTTTCAAGTCTATTTTGTCAGATATTAGAATTGCTACGCCTGCTTTTTTCTTAGTGCCATTTGCTTGGTATATTTTTTTCCATCCTTTCACTTTGAGATAGTGTCTGTCCTTGAAAGTGAGATGAGTTGCTTGTGGACAACAAAAACATGGATTTTGTTTCTTAATCCACTCACCTAGTCTGTCTCTTTTAACTGGGGATTTCAGTCCATTAATATTTAAAGTCATTAATGAAAGATGAGTATTGAATCCTGTCATTTTTATTTCTGTTTACATTCTTGATATAGCTGTACTTTTCCACAGTTATACCTTCATTGGATTACTTTCTGCAATCCCTTGGGTACAGTTATTCCTTTCTTCAGCTCTTTGTATTTATTCCAGAACTCTCTGAAGGGCAGTTTTGTGGACATAATTTCCATC